>NC_060906.1:9572345-9872345 GCF_014805685.1 Silurus meridionalis | reverse complement strand
GTTTGTTTGCACAATTCAGATAAATGTTTTTGTTTGTTTTCATCATTTCTCAGTTTAGAAATCGAAATGTCTATTTTATCCGTCTCTTTTGCCTAAGGGAAAAAAATTGATAAAGTGTGACAAGAACGAACGAGAATCGCATGACAGCATGTTTTGCATGTGCTGAGAGCGCACGCTTTAATTCCTCTGGTTATTCTCGATATGCACAGTTTCTCACTGGATTCGATTCCGGTTTTGACGGACTTCTCGTCCCTGTAAACACATGGCAATAAATATCTCAAACGGTATGGTTCTGAATCTCCAATTTGTATTGTTTTAAGATTGGTGTTATTTGCTGAATTCTTCTACTTGGATGTATATATATGTATGCATGTATATGTGTGGGTGTTGAGGAGTTGGTTGTAATTACATTGTACGTGGTATTATATTGGCAAAAGATGCTGTTATTAAGAGTGCTCCGTCAGCTCTTTTCTTTTCTGAGAAAAATGGTACATATGGTGTGGTGGAAAAAACCCAACTTATTGGAGAAAACGTATCTAAAGAAATCAAAGACGGCGTAATGTCGATTAGGTCGATGTTTAACCCTTACTGCACTATGGAAGCCCTAAGAGGCCATGCATTATTATTTTTTTCTATTTTTTTTTTAACATAGTTCCTCATGATCAATAGTTCTACTGTGTATACGGCATAAGAGCATGTCCAGGGGCAGCATCATGGATAATTACCATAAACATTTGTGCCAACGGGCACATGGACGAAAACATTTGTTATATCGAGATCACAAGACAATTATGTCGTAATCATGAGGAAACTATAGAGAAAAAAAATATGATGCATGGCCTCTTCTGTGGGACACTTTTCTTTGACCTTTTTTGACCGTGCAACAGCCTGTAACGTTGAATCTAAATTGAGTATGTCTATATTTAACAGCCTGACATACTCATGATACTAAAAGTCAGATAGAAAGGGAGAATTGGGTTGAGGTATTCATATGTGATCTGCTATAAAGAACATTTCCAAACTGTAAGCAAATGAACAATCAGATTTGCTTTTATTTGTTTTATGTTTGTTGGTAAATATGATTTAATATGCGGGGCCATGTACTTGAATAAATATCTCGCACATACACACTAAAATGAATACAGTCCTGCAGATTGAGGTCCAGACCTTCAGTTAATGTTCATATCAAAAGATAATAACTGCCATTCCAGATTTCCTCACACATCAGTCTTTGAGTCTATATCCTATACCAAAGAAATGATAAGTTAATAGCTTAATAACTTGACCTTGTAGCGTGTTGCCTTATAACGCCTGCCTGAATTGCCTTTCTAGCTCTTATTAGCTTGGTTTAAAATTGGAAGCATTGTAAATGGAATTTCTGGTAGAG
The DNA here is from genome assembly GCF_014805685.1 of Silurus meridionalis. Classification (NCBI taxonomy): domain Eukaryota; kingdom Metazoa; phylum Chordata; class Actinopteri; order Siluriformes; family Siluridae; genus Silurus; species Silurus meridionalis. Next base: position 9,870,958 of record NC_060906.1, on the reverse strand, counting down.
AATGTAAATGGATTTCGCAACAGCATTTTTACTAAAGGTTACATTTCACATATTAGACAGCTGCCAGTCAATACATGACAAGCTTCTGTTGGTGGCAGGAAATCTATTACAATTAACTGCCATCCATGTCCAAAACATCTGCAGGAGGTGCTGCAGTGAATATAACTAATTATAAAGGTTGTACACTAAAAGCTTTCTTTTGCACCTATATGAAGAGATTATATTATATTTGTACTACACTTTATCATACTGATCTGTCGTCCAACTCTGAATCTCGCATCAAGTCTACATGGCCCTCATAAAGGTTTTTTTTTTTTTTTAATCAACACAGAATGTGGTGTGAGAGCCAGGCCGAACAAGTCAAATTGTTGTAAACTAGGTGTGGGTGTGTATGTGTGTTTTTATTTAATAAAGTTACCCCGGACTGCCATTTAATCTGATTTAATCGTCTACGCTTGTGTTATTTATCTGAATGACCTGCCAAACAAATGTTAACCAGGCAACAAAATGAAAATACATGAACATGTCAACACTGCAACAATTGGTGGACACCTGACCATAACATTTGTATGTTCTGTTATAATAACCTCCAATCTTCCACTACATTGTGTGGAGATTTGTGCTCATTCAGCTATAAGGGTGTTATTAAAATCAGGCACTGATGTAGGTGAGGAGGCCTGAGGTGCAGTCAGCATTCACATTCATCCCAAAGGTGTTCAGTAGGATTGAGGTCAGAGCTCTATAGCAGACCACTTAAGATCTTCCTCTCCAACCGATGTAAACCATTATCTTCATTAAACTGGCTTTGTGTATGGGGCATTGTCATGCTGGAACTGGTTTGGCTCTCCTAGTTCAAGTGAAAGGAAAATTAAACTCTATCGCATGCAAAGACATCTTATACAATTGTGTCTCCAAATTTATAGTAACAGTTTGGAGAAGAAACACGGCTGGAAATGTCAGGTGTCCCGATACTTGTGTGCTTATAGTGTAGCTTAAATAAAGTCACCTATTTCCAATTATAAAATCATGAAACTTATTATACTATAAAATTAGTCTTGTTTTGTCTAACATACTAAAAAATATGTCAAGCTTGAATTGTGTAATTAATTATTTAATCTAACTTAATTTGTCATCATCTGAACAGACAGAATCTTGTAAATGTAAAGTGAAAGTGTAAATAATTCAAACAGATCATTAAACTCACATGGGAGCTTTTTATTTAGTAGTTTAATTTCCAGGTCATTTAAACTAACATAAAAATACACATTTTTTAACCTCTTTATCTCTGTAAAGCTGCTTTGAGACAATGTCCATTGTTAAAAGTGCTATACAAATAAAACAATTGAATAATTAATGTTTATTAAATTAATTCAATGCATCTGTAAATGAACTGTACTGTGGTTGTTCAGGACCATACTAAATAATAATTGATACCAAAGAACAAAATCCATAAATATTGTTCATCAGTACTGAAAATTATCTGAATGTTCTCATCATGACCAAAGTATATTTAGTATTTTTTGCAATTTCTTGCATAAGCAAATGACTGGAAAAATTTAAACTTTGTAGTGTAACTTCATCACTGTGGCTGTAGATATTTTGTGTGTGTACTAAATGTGTACTATATATTTTAATATTAGAAAGTAGTCTAATGATGCAGAAAGACTGGAATCACTTAAACACTATCTTCTGTGTCGGTTTATTCTCCAGTGTATATGGGCTGCCTTTTCTCTATAAAAGCTGCCATTCCCTCTTGCCTGTCTCGTGTTGGAATAACCTGAAGGAGAAAAGCAGAAACTCTTGCTAGACAATAGACAAAAGCTATAAGGATTATATATTTAACATACATAGGGGCCGGAAATGGCAGTCACTTGAAAAAAAAAGTGCACTATGTCTAGTGTCTCAATGTCTCACCCGGGCATAACACATCCCTTCTATGGCCATTCCTGAAGCGATGTCCACCTCTATCCCTCGGTTAATGGCTTCCTTGGCCATCCGCACTGCCAAAGGAGCCTACAAAAGCCAGAGTATGTGATGTGACAGTCTCAAAGCCGATAAAATTATCTGCATCATGACACCTATTGCGAGCCTGACTCCTAATCAGATTCTGCTCTGGTTCATATGAGAGACATCATTGTGACAAATATTAGTAATGTACATCTCTATAACTGAGGCCGACGTGATTCGCATCTCGATGCACAGCCAACGATACATCAAAGATGCATATGATGCAGCTACTAATGCTCCTCTATTGCAAATAAAAAAAAAGATATGATGCTATGAAGTTCGATATGGTGCAGATTCACTTTTATTTGTTTGGTTCAGCAAATCATCAATTTACTTAAGTGCCTTCTAACACATTCTTTCACAAACAGGCCTTTGTGTCTCCAGGAAGATGCAGCTCTACCTCTGCCATGTCAATCTATATTCTGTATTCTGTTCTCTCAGGACTCGCCTCGATCTCCGTAGTGTTGTGATACGTCATGTTCACGCAGCAGCAGCAGTGCTGAGAGAACGCGCTCGAGAAATTAATCTACATATCAAATACTGGTTACGATTTATTGGATGCAGATATGTGAAACATGATTCATCGTGATACAAATGCTAACTTGTATACGATTTTATCATCCCTAATAAATAGTTCTCATCTATGCTTTTACCAGTAAGAAATAGAGCAGCTAAGTTTTGAAAAAAAGAAGGACGCAGTTAAAGCACAGCTTGATTGTGTTTTGACATGAAGAATCACACGCTTTATATGACTTGACTTATGGGATTTTAATCATTTTTTGGTGCGGAATCATGTAGGTTAATTTCTGGAGGATTTATTCATGATCATTAGTCACAACCAATTATTTAAGCAGTGGAAAATTGATAATCATCGACGCCATTTATGAAAATGATCACATTCCAGGAAAATATTATATTGAAAAAAATACCATAGTAAATGATATGGAGAAATTATATAGGCTTTTTTGTTTGCTTTTTTTTATTTTTAAAGGTTAATTTTGACTCTGAAAAGAGTGGAAAAGGGAGCATATTCCTATAAGGTCTAACAAGCAAAGAGGGAACATTTCAAGCTCTTTTTTATTCTTAGGTTTTTGCATATGGACTATTTCCACTAGTGTGACTGAATCCAGACACTTGCAAGACATTGATTTTGAATAACAATCCAAGTCCAGTCACAGATGTCCACATTTTAGGCTAAAATATCCTGTCAGAAATCAGAATCCCATCAGTCGTCAACCCCAAGCCCGTAATCTTCAATTCCCAGCCCCAAAAGCATTACTGATCCACAGCCATACTGTACAATGCCTTTTGGATGGCACACGGTGGAAAGTCGTGAGCAGTCTCTTACCAGAGTACAGTAGGAAGTCAGGCTGGAAGATTACAATACAAAATGTACAGATAGGAAGATGACAGCACAGAGACTCAGAATGAGTCCTTTGCTGAATCAGAATAGTGCTTGTGTGTCAGTGTGACCCACCTGAGGGAGGATTTCCTGTGCCAGGCTCAGAGCCTCTTTATGAGCTGCATCTCCGCTCTGATTTTGTGGGACGGCACGGTTTACTAATCCCAGTTGTAGCGCCTGCTCCCCCCCTACACGCCGCCCAGTGAAAATCAGCTCCTTTGCAACAGCAAATCCAACTGCCCGTGGCAATCGCTGACTGCCCCCTAGTGCACAGTGAGGGTAATAAACACTCAGGATAACCAACTGGCCAACAATGCTATCTGATGGTTTGCCTTTCTGTCTTCACTATAAACAAAAAGCCCTTTTATCCTTTCTTCTGCTCTATCTTACCCGCCCCTGGAAGCAGTCCTCGTGTGGTCTCAATCAGGCCCACCTGAGCAGTGTATGCTGCAACACACAAAGAAAGTGAGATAACACTCAAGGTACCTGCATTTTTTTGCCATGATTTATTTTGCCACAACCTACACGTGAAAGGTCAAAGTAGGCCCTCACCTGCTGTACGGAGGTCACATGCCAGCGCCAGCTCCAACCCACCCCCTAGAGCAAATCCATCCAATGCAGCGATGGTTGGCATGGGCAACACCGCTGTCAGAATGAGAGCAGAAATGTATGAGACAGATACATTATGTCACACGAGAAATATTGATGCAAAACTGTATACCGTATTTTTTGGACTATAAGCCACAAATTTTTTCCTACGCTTTGAACCCCGCGGCTTAAAGAACGAAGCGGCTAATTTATGAATTTTTCCTGGGTTTTTCCCGGTTTCACAAACTTCAAGCCGAAAAACTGAACCCCATAACATTAGACCAATGAAATTCATAACGGAAACGAAAAAACGCACCTCACCTGTGTTCTGAGCTGCACGACATCGGGAGAAAAACTTTCACTGGGTGATTTTAAGCATGCAGCGATGCCAAAAGATAAACTCCCGAGAGAAATAGTTGTGAAAGGAAGGAGGAAGACAGTGAACAATGACTTTCTTGGTAGGCTACTGTTTAGATACAAGCCGTTGTAGCACGTTGAGTCTGGGTGAAGGGAAAGCTCGCTAACTCCAGTTGCAACAGAAATCATATAAGCACAGACAGGTTTCCAAAATTCGTGCTTTTTTATTTTTCTTGGCGACAGCGTTAAGGGTTAGTCAAAGAAACTTAGAAATGAGCATTAGAAAATAATAAGGACATAATCCAAATCTTGAACACACGTAGTAATACCGGAAAAAATGCAGTGGCATGCTATTCCCAAAATACTGCTCTGCTCTTAAAGGAAGCGCAACTTATTTTACCTGTTACACCGTGTGTAACGTGTCTTTCGTTAAAGCCTGTGTAAAGTTCATTAGTTTCAGTGTAGATGGCTTATAGACAGGTGCGGCTTATTTATGTTAAAAATAAAAATATTTGTAAAATTCAGTGGGTGCGGCCTATTTATGGGTGCGCTTTATAGTCCGGAAATTACGGTACTTATACATATTTTTTTAAAAGAGACCTTCAGAAAAAAGTTAATTGTTCAAATATATGCTCGCTAGGGGTGCAGCGGTATTCATGTTTGCTACATATCTCGGTTTTTGAGTCACGGTTCAGTTCAATTTCAGTACAGTTAGGGGGGAAGAAATGCAAAACATAAAACTTGCTAGTTTTACATGTTTAAGCTATTTTTTTTTTATAACATTTCTGCTTGGTTTAAATAAAATCATAGAAATAAAAATGTTATAAATCTAATTAATGCAATACACTTTTTTTATTATATTGATTAAATTGAGTAAATGAATATATAAGCACTAATTAAATTTATAAAAATCAAAGTCTATTGTTTACATTAGTTAGACCCCATTTGGGTAATACAAATGTGTATATAAATGTTGTTTTTTTAATATGTAATTTTCTAAAAGTATGTTCTACATATTTCAGCATACTGATAGCAAATGTCTACATTTAGGAAACACACAGGATAAATATTTACTCATTCAATTTATTTTCAATTTTTTTGGTCATCATGTCTCACCTATCTCATTCATTAGTGAACGGAGTCCATGAACGAAATGTTCAGCCTCAGAGTTGCTCATCTGTGCTCTCTCCTTTAGATCAGCCCCTTTAAAAGAATCATAGATCACTTATATTCAATCTGAAGCCTAACAAATGAAACAACTTCAGAAAGGGAATGTAGAAGAAAGGTAGTTTCCTGTATGCAATTTTGTTTTCTATACATATAAAAGCTGACCTGCACAAAAGACTCCAGGCACCAGACTCCTAAAGATCACCACTCGCACCGATGCATCATGGTGCAGACCCGACACCAACTCTCGCATCTATAGAGAAAAGGATGAAACAGCGTGTGGGAGAGATATTGATAAAAATGAGATAAGGAGCCAAGACAGAGGAATCAGCAGGAGCAATGGAACATCATAAATCATGCCTGTTTTTGTCATTTTTTCTTATATATCACATGAATTTACTGCTGTCAAAAGATGAATTATAGCTTCCTTCAGGTACGGCCTGACTTTGACATATAAAAAGATGATTTATGAAGGACAAAAAAATGTCAGATAGTGAGAGTGTGGATGAGCTGGATTGTCTTCTGGGATTCTGCAGGTGATGACCAAAAGGCAATTCACACAGATAGAAGCAAGTGTGATCGTACCTGAGCCACAAACACACGACCCAGAGAGTTACGGGCCCGTTCACGTTGCATCAGAATCTCTACAATGCCTGAGAGAGAGAGAGGAGAGAGAGAGAGAGAGAGAGAGAGAGAGAGAGAGAGAGAGAGAGAAAATGCTTGTATACCTTTTTCAAATAGGTCCTACCGAAATGTTTTAGGTTAAAAGATGCACGATTAACTTTATCCTGCCAAAGGGTAAAAAAAGGTCATGGTCAATGCCACTGGTAATGTTTTAACATCTCTCAGGGTAGGTTGAAGCAGATTTTCTCTTCAGCTACACATTTACAGTCTAAAGGTAAACACGGAAAAAAAACAAATTGACAACGTATAACCCGAATAGGTATGTCAGAAAGCATTAAGTAATTTAACTAAAAGACAGGAGGTGGAGCTGGTGGTAGCAGAGCTGAAGATGTTGAGGTTTTCGTTGGGAGTGACGAAGATGGACAGGATTAGAAATCAGTTTATTAGAGGGACAGCGCATGTGGGACGTTTTGGAGACAAGGTGATGGAGGTGAGATTGAGATGGTTTGGACATGTGCAGAGGAGGGACATGGGGTTTATCAGTAGGAGAATGCTGAGGATGAAGCCACCAGGAAGGAGGAAAAGAGGAAGACAAAGGAAGAGGTTTATGGATGTGGTGAGGAAGACATGCAGGTAGTTGGGATGAATGAGGCAGATGTAAAGGACAGAGGGGGTATGGAGACAGATGATCCGCTGTGGCGACCCCTAATGGGAGAAGCCGAAAAAAGGAGAAAGCAGTAAGTAATACAGTAAATGTGTTGATGCAATATATGAGTATAAAGTATAGCAGTATAAAACTTTAACCAGAATTGTAGTGATCTCTGAAATGTGGGCATGTCCTAAATTATGTATGTTTTTTACTTTACCATATTTGTTCATATTTCTCAGTGTAAAATCACTATGCAGTAATTTATAGAAAAACTTTCCAAAAGAGTGCACAGTGCTTTGCTAAAAGCACAAACTTCCTATTTAAAAGCACAACTACCTATTGTTTAGTTGCGGCTAAACAGACCCGCTATTTAGCACAGTAGTAGCGGATATTTTTTCGAATAGGGACACCTGACTGGCAGCTTATATTACAAAGTCATATTGAATATCAAACAGCATAAATAAATGATAAACAATACTTCTCTCTAGGGAATGTGGTTTGTTTATCAAATGTATGCGGTACCCAGGATATTTGTTCTCTGTCTGAGTGTGATTCGGTAGTATAACACTGGATTTCTTCAGTTCAGTATTACAGTGATATCTGTATAAATGCTGATCTATATAAATGCTGTTCAGAGTTATGTTAGATATTCATTTAACAGCTTGACAGACAACTAACAAATGATGTGTATGTGTGTTATTTAGAATATCAGTTGTGAAGCCAATGTGGATTAATATTTTGCCCTGTCTTTGTTGCCACCCCAAAAGATTTATCTCCAGTCTTCCACATATAAAAATGTTGTGTTGGGCCAATGTATCTCAATATGGTGTTGGATGTTCAGTGATGTAATTAAATTAAACCAGGTTTATATGCAGTGGAAGGTTGTGCATTTCACACCTAGGCATTCATTGCCGTCCTACTTGAATCAGTCCACCCATTAATACCATCATTACGAAATAAATATCATCAGTATTATACACAGACACGCAGCATCACAGAGAAGTATCTCATGCAGTGAAAATGAATGCCATTACTAAAGCAAGAAACCCAATAAACACAATTCAAAAAGTTTTCACTGCAGCCAGAGCTACACTGGCCCACATACATCATTTCTAGCAAAAGCATCGATATTAACCTCATAAAATAACCCTGGCTTTTCTGTGCATTTTTCGTGCATTACAATTATCCTGGGGATATAAAATTAAGGCAAACTGTGTGTTTTGTGCTAATTCTACGCAAAAGAAAACGCAGAAATATATATGGTTTATGAACTGGTTTGTTGGACCTTTCCTCACGATGTCCAGCTTTTCTTAAAATAAAATCCATCTTAAAAATGGTCTTGTAAGCATATCTGCGACCAAATCAATTTCTTCTCCTTTGTCAGCCATTTTGGAATTAAATGTAGTTTGGGAACTCTGATTATCCAATCAAAGGACATGAAAATGCTGATGTTATTGTACACCTGCTAGATGTTCCCAGTGCCACCAACTCGAACTATGATTCAGCTTCAAGCAACATGTATTTCATGCTACAGGTGCCCACACTGTTGATTCTGAAGGCCTCAGCGTAGATTCTGACCCTAGCAACACATGACGTGACGGCTGAAATCTGATAGGATAGAAACTAACCAAAACGTGCACTCCAGGAAGCGGCTCATGCAAGAGAAACGCTATGAAATGAAGAGAATAGACTATTAGAAATAATTGAATATGTAAGCATGGAAAAGAATTGAACATAAGTCATGACACTGAGTGTTTAGGACAGCACAGAAGGCCTCGCTGGTCCTTGAGGCCTTCCACGGTTTATGTTAAACGAGCACTATTTATTAATCAAACAATTGTACACTTATTTGCGACTAAAATACAAACAATTAAAGAAGGAATCATGTTTTTTATGGGAAAGTTTGAAACCTCATAGAAAACACTGAAGCATTTAAATGGCAGCAATCAGTCTTATGACACTCTGATGCCAGCAATGGGCGGAGCGTATGTCACGTGATAAAATAGTACCGCCCTATTGGTTGGATTTCAAATTGGGCATCAACACCAGTACATGGGCTGCACACGCTGTAAATAATTGTGCGTATATACAGAGTCTTTTACTTTACTACAACAATGTGTAAACTTGCTTTTAATGAGTGTCTTTGCCAAAAAAATGTGTGTCTCAGTTGACCGAGTAGGTTTTAAATACATTATAAAATGGCGCCATAGGGTTGGTGATGACAGATCTCAATAAAACACAAAGCACCTACCATGATCTTTACCTTCCAGGCGACTCAAGTCCACTTCAGGGTTCGGTACCGCGCTAAAAGCTCGAGAAAAGCATTTATTCCCCTGATATATACTAATGCCCTCAGTTAGGTCAAACCCAGGTACTTTTCGGTTTAACCAACAAACTCCTGCAGCAAACCTCCGGAACACGGTCATGTTTTCTTCCTGTTGGTCTGTACTCTTAATCTGTCATATATTTATATGTATTTTAGAAATCTTCTGTCACATTCAGAAGCTTGTGTTCACCACTGGTCGGAGAAAAGTTGATCCGCTTTCTGTTCATCTACACTTCCTCACATCACCCTGGAAGCGTCTCACGTCATTCAAACGTGACCAAGCAGAAAGTTTTTCCACTTACACGTCCAAACTTTTTTTTTTTTAAACAAAACTTATTTCTATAGCTTGTATTTTACCAATCCGCTAGTTAAATTACAAACGGAAGAAACACTTAATATATATTATTATATTTTATATTATTTTATATATATTTATATATAAAATTGTTGGTAGTAACGTAGACAACCAGCAGAGGGCGCTAGTAGTGTTGCAATTGGAAGAGAAGAGCTCAACTCGGTTCATCAGAAATCCGTCGTTATTTTACACACATCATCTGAAAGAAATGTCAACATGAATGGGTGACTTTTGACTGAGGACAAGTCACTTTTCATATAAGGGTTATTACAATATTTTCGACTCATTTTAGGTTTTTTTTGTATAGCACTTTTACCAATGGACATTGTCCCAAAGTAGCTTTACAGAGATAAAGTGGTTATGAAGTTATGGATTGTGCCCATTAGGTTGTTCCTACAGTTTGTCATAAGTTTAACTCTCAGCCTATAGGCTCTTGGTTGCAGTCTGGAAGGTCAGGTTCAAGCCCTCGTATTGCCAATCTTCCACTCTTGGGGCCCCTGAGCAAGGCTCTTATCCCTCAGTGCTCCAGAGGCTCTGCATTGTAGCTGACCCTGTACTCTTAGCCCAGCTCCTAACATCGCTAGGATATGCAAAGAAAGTATTTCACTGTGCTGTAAAATATATATGACGAGCATAAAGCACATTTATTTGAGCGAGCTAGTGAGACTGTGGCAAGGAAAAACTCCCTGAGATGGTTTGAGGAAAATACCTTAAGAGAAACCAGATTCAAAATGGAAACCCACCCTCATTGCTAAATGTCTATTTATTATTATGTCTAAATCACTGATGAGGTGTTCAGTTCAGTAAAGTGTTCTTCAATGCAGTCCTGAGTCTTTTTAGTAGACTGTTGATATAAAGTACAGTTCAAATCCATCCTCATAGTCCTCGAGTAGCGCAGGCACTTTATTGATCGTTAGGCTGTTTATGTCAAGTCAAGTCAAGTCAATTTCTATAGCGCATTTCACAACAGACATTGTCTCAAAGCAGCTTTACAGAAATCAAGAATTAAAGTGAACGATGTGTATTTATCCCTGATGAGCAGCCATGGCGACTGTGGCAAGGAAAATCTCCCTTAGACGTTATGAGGAAGAAACCTTGAGAGGAACCAGACTCAAAAGGGGAACCCATCCTCATTTAGGTGACATCAAGAGTGTAATTATAGTCTTTAAATAATAGAATGTAAGATTATAAGTAATGTTCTTTCTACAGTCTTATACAGTCATTTGTGGTTATAAAACTAGGAGCTACTGAGCAACTCATAAAATAGTTTAATCAACATTTGCGATCATCATAGATCCAACATGTGGAACCATCCCCAGCTGCACAGAGTGCTCTCCAATTGAAAAGTATTGCGATTGATAGCAAATTTCTACATTCACTGTTTTCTGTTTTACACACCATTCTTGTCTGCTGTGTGAGATAATCCCAGAAGATGTATGTAGATATAAATCTGCCACTGACAACCATGTCACTGAAGCTCTTGATCTGTACTGACAAGATTTAATGCTTTGTGCTGCTGCCACATGACTGATAATAGGTCGATAACTGAATAAATGTGTGGGTGTAGAGATGTTCCTAATAAAGTCGAATGTGATTGTGTATATCCAGGAAATACACTCACTGAACACTTTATTAGGAACACCAGAGTCATTACCAATCTTACCGGATTACATCCAGTAGAACGCAGTATGAAAGCGCATATGAGACATCTACAGGAAGCACACATTTCCAAATCGTGAATTGCATTGAATCTCAAGAAACTCAGAGGCATGATTCCATCAATGTTCTAATTTTGTCAGTTTTATCAGGTTTGCCATCAGTGCGTTTTATACACACCGAAGTCCATAAATATTAGGACACTTGCCGATTTGTTTTTGTGTTATCTGTGTACCACAGTACATCAAAGTTGGAAAAAAAATGCACATACATGGAGGAAGTACAGCAATATGCAATGCTGTTAATGAAGCCTGATGCCTGGAGCCCATATTCAACATTAGATGCCATAATTCTGCTCCAGAGTTAATTTTTTGTTGTCACAATCTGCCCAGTACCAATTGTTTACACAATGTTTTAAACCTGTTGTATTTAATCTGGTAAGGTATTCTACAAGCAAAGTAAATAAGCACAATTGCAGCACTCATACATTACAAAAGGAGTTTAAAATGGAAAAAAAACCTGCAGTGAGCAGAACTGGATGTGTTTTAATACTGATGGTATTTTTAGGTTACAGATTTTGCAACATTTTTTGAGATTAGACCTAATGTAGTAGTGTAACCTGTTACATAAATGGGAATAATGTATTCCCTGGACTTTATTAAATGTCTAGGTATACATGACCTTTTTGACCTTGAGGGCATTTGACTGAGATCCATAAAGAAATCCAATATATTTTGGCTAAAATACAAAAAGCAGTTTTTCACAGGTTTCAGGTGAAGTATGCAGGAGTGTGTTAGTGAGCAATATGTGTGTCTTTGGAGTTATTTGAGAATATCTCTCTGATGCTCAACTCTCTGTCACACAAAGGCTGTCCTCTGTGGCGTATGTATCGGGCTTTGCGTGCCTCCGCGAGTGCCTGAACAAAATTAGGCAGAGTGTGAACCATCCTTAACTGACCATCAGGTCCGTGGAGGTCAGTGAGTGGAGAAAGAGGAGAAGAGTAGGATATTGTTGCATTCATTTCTTCTTTTCTTTCTATCTGATCTTTTTCTTTTTGACTATCATCTGAACGAAATCCTTGTTCTTCCACTGCTGTCCTTCGTCCCTCCCTCCCTCCAGCCCTGTGTTTCTTATTCTGTCTATCTCTATCTTCCTTCTTGTTCTCTCTCTCTGTAGTGGCTGGAGGAAGCATGCTTCGGGGCTGTGATTTGAGGTCTGGCAGACATACAGGCACTGTAGCGTTATCAGCCCTGTTTTCACCATTATTGAGAAAGTCCTGAACACGAGCCTGCAGAGAACAGATGGACTGCGGCTTTCCAGACCTACAAAGAGAGAAAGGAATAAAGTCACTTGTCATTGTAGAAGCATTCCCTAATCAACTGAATGCAATAAAGCTTTTTTTTAAATAAAGCCCAAAGAAAAATTCAATAATAGCCTCTAGGAAGCGAGTTCTTGAATTGCATCATGCTGAATGCAAAACTGAAAAAGGAGAACTTCTGAAACAAGCTGATGAAAATCCATGATTGACACTTATATAATCTCTGCAAGTGTGTGCATTTCCCTTTGGTAGTTTTCAAGCATCTGGAGCTGCTGATCCTCTTTCAGTGATACACTCAAGCCTTTCAGCCTCAAAACCTCTTTTCCTTGCCAACATGCCATTTTGAGAACACTGAAAGACAGGTTTAGGGTGTCGTTTAGCTAAAAGATTTGTTTTAAACATCCATTTGTCGGACCTACTTGTAATTAAGTGGCAATCAAATTTAGCACCAGGCATGGATTGAATCTGAAATAAAGAACTATCGGATAACAGGTGCTTCCAAAAGGGCTTGAAAAGTTCCTTAAGGAATCTGCCGCAGCCACCGTTCACTGAATTAAACCCAACCACAAGAGTCTCTACATTCTGCATCCTCTACATCTACAGTCTCAAACACTGTTACTCATGAACCTTAGTAGAAATAAGCTCTAGCTCTGAGGTGATTTGGCAAAGGTACAACATTCTGGAAATGTTGATGTATGAGAAACATCCTTGGAGTTCTGAGATTTGTCTGTGCAATGGGTGTGCAAAAACTTTTGAACATTAAAGATTTTAGGAGAGGAATGACCTGAAAAAAAAAATCAAGAATCATGAATTTAAGTTCCGGTTATGGTAAAATTAAAATAAAAAAAAAAAAGCATCTGGAAGTCACTGAGGTGATCCTAAAACTGAAATTGCAGGATCGCATATACCACCCACTGACAGGAACTGGTCTACCACAGTCCATGATTCTGTTATGAAAGCGAAAACTGGTCTTGAGTCTCTAATACAATGGAAAACGTGAATATTCCATGAATATGGCCTGACTGTGTGCTACCTGACTGGATCACAACAAAGCCTCCATCTGCCGCATCCACAGGTCTGCACTCATCGGATCAATGAGCCTGGAACAATTAGCAGATCAGGATAATTTTTGGAACAACCTTCTACACCTTATTGTCATCATTAGCTACAGCAAGTAGCAAATAAGACAGTTAAAGACGTAGTTATTATGCTGCCGCTCTGCCACAGAGCGAACTGGCTCTCTCATTTAGATGCATTTAATTTGCAAAATGAATGGAATTATCTTTATGCTTCGGCTTTTTTTTTTTCTTTTTTTACATTCTCCATTTAACTGACACTGTTTCCCAACATGCAATGAACATTAGGACTAATCAGCCTGGTTTCCTTTTGTGGCCTCCTGCAACACATATACACCAATCAGGCGTAACATTATGGCATTATAACATTCTGAGCGGTGAAGTGAGTAACACTGATTATCTCTTCATCATGGCACCTGTTAGTGTGAGGAATTTATTAGGCAGCAAGTAAACATTTTGTCCTCAAAGTTGACGTGTTGGAAGCAGGAAAAATGGGTGAGCGTAAGGATTTGAGCGAGTTTGACAAGGGACAAATTTTGACATCTAGACGACTGGGTCTCCAAAACTGCAGCTCTCGTGTGATGTTCCTGGTCTGCAGTGGTCAGTGCCTATCAAAAGTGATCCAAGGAAGGAACAGTGGTGAACTGGCGACAGGGTCACGGGTGACCGAGGCTCATTGATGCATGTGGGGAGTGAAGGCTGTTGTTCTGTGAGCTGGCTGTAATTCAGCAGGAGTGTGGCCTATGACTGTGAAAGCAAGTATGTTTGAATAAGTTGTGTGCATGATTATTTGAATACATCCTGTTAACCTTTTGAGGCACCGTATACACATTGTGCCCTACATTCACACTCAATGAGAAAATATAAAAAAAAAAAAAGGCACATCTCGAAATAGGTTATGCAGAGAGAAGCACTATCATAGTGTATGCATCAGAATTGTGTATCAGACCAAAACAAAAAGTCTGCAGCCTGGGGCTTTTAATGATGCTTCGATTATGCTGTATTAAAAATTCATATTTTAGCAGATGCTTTTATCCACATCACTTTTCCTCCTTCTAAAGAGTTAAACAAATATCCATTCATTAATCTATGTGCTGATATCTATGTGAAATATGAGTGTAAAAGAGAAGGAGTGAAGTGCAGTTGGAAAAGAAAAAGCCTGAGGAAGAAATGAAGAAGAGGAGCAAGAAAGGGGGAGGTGAGAGAATGATGAATGATAAGAGCTGAAGAGGAGTAGAGATGACAGAGATAGAGAAGCTGATGAAAGTACTTTGATAGCGAAGGAGAGCAGGGAAAGGGAGGGAGGAACGCTGAAATGGTGTTAGATGCAGAAACATCACTTGTGATGAGATGCTGAGATGTTCCCATAAGCCCTAATTGGCATAGAGAGAAGAAACTGTGAGGATGGCCTCTAGTCCACAAAGAAAGAAAGAGAGAAAGAATAAAGTGGGGATAATTTAGGATGTGTTACATTTTGAGAAAATATAGAATGGATGGTCAAATGTGGACGATATAAAATTTCAATCCATTTCTTTTTTTTTTTTTTTGTCTTTCAACATTTTTTAATGCATTTAACTTAGTAGTGCTTTTCCTCTCATTGATTCTTACTGTGTGTGTGTCTGCGTGTGTGTGTGTGTGTGTGTGTGTGTGTGTTGTCTCAATATCAAATTTAGTAGTGCAAATATCCAAGGAAATCCCAACATACACAACAGAATACATTTGTACATTTAGACTCCCACACACTCAGACACTCACAACTCTCAACCATAATAACTAGAGCAGGAGATATAATATATCCACGACACACACATCCACATAGCACAAAGCAAATCACATAGACCTTACACACACAGGTGCTTGCATCCTCCCACTCTTATAACACAGCACACCATCACCTACCTGTGATGCCTGCAATTGCCTGAAAGTGGTATTATAGCTAGGGTCTTCCTATTCCATACACACACACACACACACACACACACACACACACACACACACACACACACACACAGCAACAACCTTTCAAACCACTTCAAACGAACTGTATTTTTATATAACAGTTCATCAAACAGTGCTTCTATTTGCAGGTGCTTTTAGTACTCCACAATCACCACATTGTAGCTGTGGACTGTCATGAGAATGCATCATATCTACCTTATTATGAAACCAATTCGACTCGCTGGGTAAAGACAAACAAGCATCATTTAAAGATTTTAGCCCAAAATTTTACATTTATGAAATTTGCACATTCTGTTACGCAATGCGACTTATCTCATATATACAAGTGAGCAGTGGCAGCTTGATTGTGTGGGGATCTGAACTCATGACCATCCGATTAGATGTCCCACTGAGCTACTGCATCCTAATCTCACCACGGAGTACAGCGTTACGGTCTAAGGAGTGTGAGCATTCCAGAACAGTAATTAAGGGATACAAATTAGATTTTACAAATGAGATCAGATCTGAGAATTGATTCTCATTGCATAAGGTGTCATTAAGATGTTGCTATAATGACTTTCAATAAACAGCCTTTTTGAGCATTTTGTTTTGACCTCATTTTTTAATTTTTCCTAAGATAGATTTGTAGCTGGATTTGTAAAGTTGTTATCTGACAAATCTGTAATATATTCTGATGCATGTGCTATATACTGTATAAATTCATCCCTTTATCAAACTACTATAATTGCCTTATCCTCATCTGCAGGGATTCAGACACTATACCGTTAGCACTGGTGGGAGAAAGCACCCCTAGATTCATATCTTTTTGGAAAGTGGGAGGATGTTGGAGAGCCTGGAGGAAAACCCACTCAAACATGAGAAGAGTATGTATAACTCTACACAGACAATAACCTAAATGCAGGATTAAACTGGTTTTACCTAAATAGATGATTTGATGTACTTTTGGAATCTTTCAAGCTGTTAGATTCTGTCAAAATTATAGCATTGTATATACTGCCCACAGAAATGTTATATTTCTTTGGAAACTTCTTTGTGTACTGCACATAACTTTCATTACATTCATAATCTATATTAAGGTACGCTGCAATCAGGTAGTGTGTTGTGAATTGATATAAAAAAAAATACAAAAGTAAAAGTGAGATACATCTGATTTTAATATTTCAGATTAGATAAGATTTGATTAGATTAGATTAGATTAAATTTGATTAGATTAGGGTACAATTACATAAATACTTCATAAACATGTATTAGCCTCTGATTGGTATGTGCTTTTAGAGCATCCTATTCCACATGTACTCTCCATTTGATGTCATAATAACCTCCACTCTTCTGAGAAGTTGTTTCACTAGATTTTAAAGTGTGCTTGTGGAGATTTGTGCTTATTCTGCTACAAGTGTGTTAGTAAAGTCTGGTACTGATGTAGGTAAGGTGAGGAGGCCTGGGGTGCAGTTAGCATTCATATTCATCCCAAAAGGTGTTCAATAGGGTTTAGAGCTGTGTAGCAGGAGATCTTCCACTCCAACCCACGTAAACTATATCTCCATAGAGCTGGCTTTGTGCACAAAGTTTGGAACAGTTTTGGTTCTCTTAGTTCAAGTGAAGGGAAAATTGAATGCTATCACATTTAACAACTATGTGCTCCAACTTTGTGGTAGAAATTTGGGGAAGAACCACACATGACTGAAAAAAATCAGGTGCGATTACTTTTGTTTAAATTGTGTATATCTGTATATCTTTGTAACTTAGATTTACTCTGTAATTTTACCTACACCATGTTACTTAACATTACATGCATTGTTTCATCAATTTCTCATTTAACCAGCTGGTAAGTTTAAAAATATAATTTTATAAATTTAGTATTGGGTTACGAGTGTTGCATCGGCCTGCGAGCAAACATTTTGCGCCATATGGCTATTTTTCGTGGGCAAGTACGAACGAGACTCTCAAGTGATGCGTAGAAAGCAGAGTCACGCATTGCCTAGGTCTCTGAACAGCACTCGTAAAAGCAGCATCTTGTAACCGCGTGTTCTTTGTTGAGTTGTGACCGCTATTGTTCATTCATAGACATTTTGCGCTGCATTGTAAAGTTAACAGTACTGTATAGTATCATGACAATGGTCCCCAAGATAATTAAGAAGTCGGGAAGAAGAAGGAGATGATTACGGTAGAAATGAAAAAATTAATTATTGCGAAGCTTGATCAAGGTATGCAGACCTTGCAAAACTGTACAATTGTACAACATCTACAATCTACAATTTCTCTTCTAAATAGATGCTTATAAATTAAATAGATGGTTATAAGTAGCAAATACTTACACATTTAAAGTCTCAGGGAGCAAAAATATTAACTTAGCAGACCATAACTGTTGTCCTCACCTATGCTTGTTAGGTGCCTGGATTATGGGTAATCGAGTCTTGTTATAGGACACAGCAGAGTGCCCAGGATCCTGATCAGAGGTTCGGGATCCCACAGGGTTTAAGCCTCTCCACTGGTTCCCTTAAATAATTCAAGTTAAAAACAATTTAACATGTGAGATGTAGAGAATTTCTGCTTTTAACAGTCAGATCAAATATATAAGCATTAATTTACACACCTGTCTTAAGAGTGATGAGATGACGGTGTAGTGCATGCTGCTCTCGAGTCAGAATGTTCAGATGATAGCGTTTGACCTCATCAAGACTTTGGAACTTATGAGCCAGCCTGGCTTCAGCCCTTCTCTCCTCTCTCCTCAGGGCCTCGCTTGGCCACACTGTATGCTGCATGCTTTACCAACACACACACACACACACACACACACACACACACACACACACACAATTATCATAGATACGACTTTATGACTAGAGTGAACCTTAAGCAGACTTTTCCCCATCAGGAAAGTTCAAATATATTCAAAATATAAAAAATTGGTGGTGACTTGACATTTTTAGTTATTTGGTAAACAAAGAAAACAAAGGAAACCATCATTTGCACAATAAAACTTTTCAAATATAATTTTGTTTTCTATATAAAACATACAAAACACTATGAAAATAATACATATTTAGAGCTGACACTTGTGTATCTCAGATTTTAGGCAATGGTTTGTAAAAAAAAAAATAAATGGTGGTGCAAGGAAGCAAACTACATGTATTAATCATTGAATGCCTCCATTATCTCAATTTCAGCAAGGAAGAAACAGTACTTATTGCCTGTTAGGGTTTCGACAGTGAGGAATGCGAGTGAATAAAGCAAACTGGCACCTCGGCAATTAATCTTTTCCTCTTGCATCAGCCTTATTAACTTGTAATCCTTTAAAAATAAACTTTGAACTTTGCTCAGGTTGTAGTGGGATCGTTTATTGGTTCAGGTTACATTCTGACCCAAACTCTAGTTCAGATATATACCGATCAGGCATAAGTTTATGGCTATTGATCAGGCTTAACAATATTTCCACCTGCCTAATATTGTGTTGGTTCCCCTTTTGCTGCCAAAACAGTCTTGACCGGTCGAGCATTAACAGCATTAACTTCTTCACCAATTTGAGCTACAGTGGCTCATTTATTAAATCGGACCACACGGACCAGCCTTCACTCCCCACATGCATTAATGCTGCCCATAACCCTGTCTCCGGTTCACCACTGTTCCTTCCTTGGACCACTGACCACTGCAGACCGGGAACAGCCCACAATATCTGCAGTTTGGAGATGTTTTGGAAATATTCTGATTCATCAAGTATGGACATGAGGAGGACTTCAGGGACCTCAAACATCTGCTCCTCAATGTGGTCAAGACTAAGTATATAGTGGTGGACTACAGGAGGAAATGACCACGACCCACCCCATTACCCTCATGGTTCAGGAAGTTGAGCAACAAGCTGGACTAAAAGATCAACTCAGAGGCTACATTGCAACAATATGCTAGGGAGGGAGCATCAAAACTGAATCAAATAAGCTCAACAACCCGATAAAGAAGGTTGATTCGGTCCTGGACTGCTCACTGTACATTTTTTAAGGTAGTGGTGGTGGAAAAGAGGACCCTCAATAAACTCATAAACATTCTGAACAATTAACAACACCCCCCTCCATGACCTTTAGTGGAAGACTCATTCAGCATGGCTGCAGAGAAGAGCAGTGCAGAGGGTAATTTGTACCAGCAGCGATTACAATGTACTACATCTCAGTGGTGTGTTGGGACAGTAAACTGCTCTGAGCCAGTCTTAGGATCAGCTCAACATAGATATTTACAATGATATGCATTACCACAATAATGCCATTTCCTCTTCTTTTGTTACACTGCTTACAATGTTCACTTTGAGTAAAGTGTTGCCACTTTAATTTACCTCAAGTCTGTTGTTTTATCAGCCATTTGTTTCCAATTGAGGGTGATGGTCTTGAAGGTTGAATGTTGGTTTTCAGAAATTTTGATACCAAATTTGCAGTGATTGTGGACCAAGTTACAATACATTTCTTAATAAGGGGTGTAAAATACTTGTATGCACTGTGTTAACATTTGTTAAAAGGAACACGATGAGGAAGAACATGTCTCGACTTGTAGCATTCCTAACCCTCTTTAACCTTTGTCCTGTCTATGAGACATACCTATGAAGTCAGATGCTGCTTAAACTGAACGTCATTTTAAGTTTAAAATCCATATTAGAGCTTCTGAAATACTACATTGTTTAGAACTTACCTTAAAGTTGGATATAATCCTGAAATCCTGGTTTATGTAAAAAAATAAAAATCCAGATGTGTGCTTGGCCTAAATAATTAATGCTTGCTTGTGTCTGTAAACGTCTGTGTAAAAAAACTTTTCTCTTAAATGTTAAAATATCCACTGGCATGTAGAACTTACAAAGTAAGCACTCTTCCAGTCCTACCCATCAGAGTCTCCAAAAATGGCAAAGAATTTGAAAGAAACAAATGAAAACTCTCTCATTTCTGGTACAAGTTACTAACATGGTGATCATCGAATGTTTGCACTTGTAGTCCCCCAAGTCCTCTACCACTAAGTGGGTTACCAAGGGCAACCAAGGCACTGGGTAAGAAAATGTGACCAGGATCTCCATAGCTACCAGAAAACTTTTCTAGTGATTCTGTGCTTGGTCGATTAAAGCAAACTTCAATACTTTTATAATTTGATGTCATCATTTTTGGACTCATCAAATCTTCTGGTATTATCAGACATTCAGAAAAACTTTTTTTAACATAATTTTGAGCATTAATGATAATTGATGAATGAGACAAGGGTGATGTGTTTACAAACTCCATCTAAAGCATGTTCATGCATGTAGATTAGAATAAACGTTATTGTCATTGTGCAAGGTACATGTACAGAGCCAATGAAATGCAGTTAGCATCTAACCAGAAGTGCATAAGTGGCCTATTTACAATAAATAAATACAGGGGTGAGGGTGATTAATGTACAGAAGGTAATAATATAATAATATATGTGTGTGTGTGTGTGTGTGTGTGTGTGTGTGTGTGTGTATATACATATATATATATATATATATATATATATATATATATATATATATATATATATATATATATATATATATATATATATATATATATATATATACACACACATATATTATTAGCTTATTACCTTCTGTACATTAATACATGTATTTTGACATTGCATGAGGATCAGCTGTTCATCATAGATATTTTATCTCCTACACATGTGTTTTCTAACTTACAGTCATGTCCAGAGCAAGAATAACTGTATGCTATGGTAGACTCATACAGTCTCATCAACTGTATATCTAATTTAAGTCCTGCACACAGTCTTATATGTAATGTGATCTTCTTTGTTGGCATTTGGTTTTAACTGAAAGTTTCACTTATGATCGAAGTGTAGTGAAGTATAATAAAATATTTAATAAATAGGATGTCTATAGTATGTAAAGTTTATCACTGTGCCTAACACCTCAAAAAAAAAAAAAAAAAAACACAGAGAAATGCCTCAGGCTAATTTAAAATAGAAATCTGATCAATTTAGGTCAGCTTTGTAAATGGCAAACTTTCCAGTCCCAGGTGACTTTATGGAGAAAGAGACCTGAAGAAATGAATCACTGTGCAGTAGTGTTTAGTCATGTCGAGCTTGGCTTTAGAATTAACCTGAGATTTATAGAACACAGAAATAGACCTGAATAGAGAAAGGAGTGAAAATCGATTTAATGTCTATTGGTGTAGAAATCAGACGAGAGAACTTTGTTTTGACATTTTTTAAAGTTGGTAAATTGGGACATTTGTAATGTTTTTGCAGTGTAAAATAGTGTTGTGTTATAACCCATGTACATTTTCTTAATCTGCTGTTTTGAATGATGTGTGTTGGTAGTAAACCTTTCTTTTTTTTATCGAATATATAAGAAGCATTAGATTTTTTGTGTAGTCTCTCAGTATACACACAAAATTGACTTAATTTGGACACTGTATTGTTTAAAGACTACAATCACACTCTTGATATCACCCAAATGAGACTGGCTCCTCTCAAGGTTTCTTCCTCATAACATCTAAGGGAGTTTTTCCTTGCCACAGTCACCATGGCTGTTCATCAGGGATAAATACACATCATTCACCTTAACTGTTAAATTCTGTAAAGCTGCGTTGAGACAATGTCCACTGTGAAACATGCTATAGAAATAAACTTGACCTGACTTGACACTTAAGCATAAGGTTCATATCTACTTTTTGAATATTGTATTCAATATTTGATCTCCATCTGCTGTTTTAATAACCTTCAGTCCTCACTGATGTTTCACTAGATTTTGGAGTGTGCTTGTTGATATTTGTGCTCATTCAGCCACAATAGTGTTAGTAAAATCAGGTACTGATGTAGGTGAGGTGAGGAGGCCTGGGGTGCAGGCAGCATTCACATTCACCCCAAAAGTGTTCAGTAGGGTTAAGGTTAGAGATCTATAGGATGCCACTCACGATCTTCCTCTCTAACCTATGTAAACCATATCTTCATGAAGCTGGCTTTCTGTGTCAGGGGCATTGTCATGCTGGAGCAGGTTTGGGGATATTAGTACAGGTAAAGGCAACATTTTATTTTACTGGATAAAAAGACATCCAATGGCTGGATAAGTCCCAATACTTTTGTCCATATACAGGAGTCTATCTGTTTTCTTATCGATTTGAGGAGCACAACCTTTTAGCACATGCCTACAGCAATAAAACATTCTATTTTCTATTTCTAAATCTCTATTTCTCCCACTTTCTCCCTTTCCATTTTTTCACAATGTCTATCTCTCACTCCCTCTGCAACTAATCCTCATTTGCTAAGTTTGATAAAAAGGCATGCATGTATGCTCTTTTATGATGTACATCTCTAATGCAGAATCCTAATTTATGGACAAACTTGCACTATCACACACCAGCAGCCTTAACAAAAAAAAAAAAAAAAACAAGGACCATAAGAGAATACAATAAGAAAAATTGGGTCAGATGGTTCTAAATGTCGCTTGCTGCTGTCGCTTTACTCTTTTTTTTTTTTTTTGCACTCGATGTTCTCTTGAATTTAGTTTAGTTTAATATAAATAAACCTGCTACAGACCCTTTTGCCATTTGAGCATAAATATTTTATCAGCTCTGCCTGTCTGGCTAGCATTAGCTGATTAGCATGTGAAGACAAATGTGTGCCACGATTATACTCCTGTGATGCTTTGAAAAGTATTTAGTTAAGACAGGGGTCACCAACCTCTTTGAACTGAGAGCTACTTCTTGGGTACCGATTAATGTGAAGGGCTACCAGTTTGATACACACAGTTTTCAGTTTGATCTGAAATAACACATTTGCTCAATTTACCTTTTATTATATGTTATCAATAATAATTAATGATGTTCATTTATGTGAAGACACTAATCATGTTAATGATTTCTCATAATAATTATCAAAAAAGTATGAAACAGCTATTTTTGGAAAAGGCCCGCGGGCTACTCATGTGGTCCTTGCAGGCTACCTGGTGCCCGTGGGCACCACGTTGGTGACCCCTGAGTTAAGGTATGGGTGCACTTATCCAACAAGGTTCTTTATTCAAACAAAAATGTAGCCTTTAGCTTGAATTTTGTTGTTTGCTGTACAACTTTGAGGTGATTATGATGGAAATGTCCTAGTTGTGTACTTTAAAGGTACACCAATGCATTTTGACCACGAAATAATGGTCTACAAATCTCAAAAATGACAAACTGAGTTTCTGATTTGCTTAGACTCTGAGCTTTGTTGTTCATTTCGAAATGATATAAAACCAATTACCAGTACATATGCAATTTATTTTAACCCTGTATGTGAACAGAGACAAAAAACTGACAACCTACTATGCTATAAGAATCACATCTACATACCTGTATAGGTATTAAAAAGTGGTTTAGGGCTTGTCTAATGTTCACCTCTCTTTCCTATTTGACATATTTAGCTCTAAGCTAAATTAATTAAATGAAAAGCTGTTAGATAAATAATTAATTGTGCTTGCGTGTGCGTGTGTGCGAGAGAGAGTGTGCACATGCACAAGTGTGTTTGTCTTTTAGAGCAGGCGTGAGTGACACGCATGAGTAAAGCCCATTAAGTTCTCATTTTAGGCCATCAGTCTAAATCTCTCATTGAAGACAAAGATGGCCCCTCCCTCCATCTGCTTGCTGTAAATCTTAACAACTACTTTAAGTTGCCATTAAGCAATGGCATTCTAAAAATGCTTTATAACCATTTCTGTGTTTGCAAAGTGTATTTATGATGAAGTTACAATTAGCGAATTTGGCAGACGCCCTTATCCAGAGCAACTTACAATTACCTCCTTCATACAACTGAGAAGCTATAGGGTTAAGGGCCTTACTCAGAGGCCCAAGAGTGGCCGCTTGGTGTAGCTGGGATTAGAATTTACAACCTTCGGATTCAAAAGTGCGACTTTCCCTAAATTAATATCTAATAATGACACATGATCTCTGAAAAAAAAACCATCTCACACACACACACACACACACACACACACACACACACACACACACACACACACACACACACAGTGTATGGTAGATATTTCCAAAAAGGTTAAATCCCTTCTCTGTTTGTTAAACGATGTCAGGTCAACAACACAGATGCAGTGCAGCTGGGAATATCTAACTAGAGAATTGGCACAGTGTCAGAGTCCCTCACTCACAGCTCAAACAGCATGAAGTTGAGCTCTGCATTAGAAGCACTAGAACAAAAACAGGAATATCAGTAGGTACCTAAAGTATTTTCCAATTTCCTATGCAATATAAAAAAAATAATTGCCATGCTGTTCATCTTAAAAGTTGCAAGTGTAACTGGAAAAAAATCTCTTTCTAAAATTTCTCCTCACAGATTGATCAATCAGTCAGGAATTTACACCCCTATCCCATATTTATTTTCACTCCTAGCTCCTCTTTCAGGTCTTGGGTAGCATTTTACAGCTCTATGCTCTGACTTTCACTTTTGAAAGTTTCTCATAATAAGATATGTATTATTTTGGGATAATGTGTAAGAATGACTATCATTATCAAACCTCATTACACTCAAGTGATGCACAAAGCACCGTCCCCCTTATCACTCCCTCTGTCCTGGGGGGTGGTTAAGTTGGGAATGAGATGAGATTGAGGTGGAGAAATTCTTGCCAATGATGTCCAAATCAGGAAAAAAGGTGTCAGCAGAGTCTGACCTGCAGAGCAAGGATCTCAATTGAAACCAGCAGCACCCAGATGAGCTGCAGCTCTATAATGAGCTTCATGATCTCCAGAGAGGCTCTTCCCTATTAATGAATACAGCCCACTATAAAAAGAGTCAGGTACACTTGGGAGAAAGCTGGGAGGCCAAATCAAGCAGAGTGATTCTCATTTTAGATGAGAGAATGGTGGCATAAGCTTGTGCTATATGGTAGAAAAGTTGAAGGAGTCCAAAAGAAAGGTATCAAGTTTATGGTCAGGGGAACCGTGTTGTTTATTGTTTTTGAGACACAATCATGTTCCTTTCGTTTGGACAGTAAATGATCGAACAGAAGAACTTGTATAAGACAGAAAAAAGAAGAGAAGATGTTAGCAGACCGCCTCACCTCCACAGTCAAACAAGCTTAATGGTTTGGGGTTATTTTGGAGCACGGAAGGTTGGAGAAAGTAAAATTGAACCAACATGGCTACCTTTCTATATTTCAACTCCATCTGGACTGTGATTAATTAAAACCAACCTCGCACTGAAGCACAAGTCCAAAGTCTGTGTTATTTAGAAAGCAGTCAGCTAGAGCATGGCTTGCCCAGTCCTTATCCTACTGAACTGCTTTATTTTCAATGAAAATAAAGTGTAACAACTGTCCAGCTGTAACAACTGTTTATTTACTTAATTAGTTCCATATAAACAAAAGGAACATACGTGAACATACAAAACGATAAAGGACTAGGTGTTTGAAACTTTTGGAAGGCACTATAATTTACTCTGATAATATTTTTACAATCCTAAACCTGTTCAGAATTTGTGAGTAACAGTGAAAGATATATTATAAAATCCAAAAAGCAGTTTTGTTTTTATAAGGATCATATTGGTAACAGCAATATTCCACAATCTTAACATCCTGAGCAGATGATACCTCAAACCTGTGATCTTTAAAAAGATTTAAAATAACCTTTTTTTTTGTAAAAAAAAAAAAAAAAATCCATTAAAATTTATGTTTCTATAGAATATGATTTATTCATCCATGCTAGCAGATTTCCAGAATTCAGCCTAAGCAACATCTAACAATTTTTCTCAGACTGCCACACATTATGCAAATAACTAAGTAAATAATGCAAATTCATGGTTTTCTTTTTTTCAGGCTTTCACATGATCTTTCTTTCACTGCCTTTTTTCTCTCTTAGATCGTTCAGCTTTTTATTTTTTGCACTCTCAATTTAAATCCTCATACAGTAGTATAGTGTGGAGTGTTGTTTAGCTTTGTGTGTCACATCATGTGTATTTCCTGAGTATTCACATACTAACATGCAATAATTCGTTCCAAAGGCCTGGCAAAACACAAATATAAATCCCACCTACTGGTGGCGGGCCCTGCAATTTGATACCTGGGCCTTCAGTGAGGACTTACCCGACTTAATCCACCTCTTAATGCCACCATTATCACGTCGCATTATAGAAACCATCAATACAGTACAAAAACGAAATATAACAACGCGTGGCATTACAGAGAGAAAGGCATTTCACATATGGAGGGTGAATACCATTTTACTAAAGCAAGCCCACAACTGTGGCGCAGTTCAGAATCAATATTTGTCTAATAGCATGACAAAAACATTTTAAAAAGTAAATAAAATACATCATACTCACCAGAGATGCATAGTCATAATGTGCACCGCTCCTCAGAGGCTGTAAGTCAGTGGTACCGCTGGTATTCACTGGTCTGGAAGTGGTGAACAAACCCTTTCCAGGGCTGAGACAAGCTAGCTAGCTTCTCATGATGTCCAGCTTTTCTTGAAAATGGATTTTTAAGTATGTCCGAGACCAAATCAATTTCTCTTTGTCCGTCAGCCATTGTGGGCATAGAAATGTCTAACTCAGTTGTAGTAATGTGTGCAGATTGGTACAAAGGTGTTTTGCCAGGTGAACTTGGCTGTAACAGTTTCCCTCTGACCAACCAATCAGGGGATGGAAAAATCAGCCAGCTAGCTGCCCTGTGAGGCGAATTTAAACTCTGAATGGTTAAAGAAACAGTCTAATTGCTAATAAAGACTGAGATATAAAGGCCAGCAGGACAGACTCTGAAGGCCCTGGGCAGATTAGATTGACATGGCAGCACATAGAGGCTGAAATCCAATTGGAAAAAAAATCTAACATCCACATACACGTACTGGAAGCAGTGCAGTGCAGCCAAGAGAAACGCTACGCTATGTTTCATGGAACAAATATTAGAATTTAGGTTGCTTCTCGTCAGAGCCCACCACTGCCACCTATCTACATACACACATTACGGGACCCATGGGTATCCTCAACATGCACTGTATCCTACATCTTTAAACACAGTTGAGATTTGCTAATACAGTGCATCTGGAAAGTATTCACAGCGCTTCACTTGTTCCACATTTTTTGTTATAGCCTTATTTCAAAATGGAAAAAATCGAAAAAATTAAAAACGAAAAAATCACATGTACATAAGTACTTACAACCTTTGCTCAATACTTTGTTGAAGCACATTTGTCACCAATTACAGCCTCAAGTCTTTTTGAGTTTGATGCTACAAGCTTGGTTCACCTATTTTTGGGCAGTTTTTCCAATTCTTCTTTGCAGAACCTTTCAAACTCCATCAGATTGGATTTTGAGCACCAGTGCACAGCCATTTTCTGATCTCTCCAGAGATGTTCAATCGGGTTCAAGTCTGGGCTCCGGCTGGGCCACTCAAGGGCATTTACAGAGTGATCCCATAGCCACTCCTTTGTTATTTTGGCTGTGTGCTTAGGGTTCTTGTCCTGTTGAAAGAGTAACCTTGGTCCCAGTCTGAGGTCCAGAGTGCTCTGGAGCAGGTTTTCATTAAAAATCTCAAGTGCTGTGAATACTTTCCAGATGCACTGTAAAACAAGACAATGCTAACTGGATACTGCATCCATTACAATAGCATGACTTCGTAGTAGAAAAGTTCGGGTGCTGAACGGGGCTGCCTGCAGTCTAGACCTTTCACCATTTAAAAACATTTTGTGCATTATGAAATGAAAACACAACAAAGGACACCCAGGACTGTTGAGCAGCTAAAACCCTGTATCAGACATATATGGGACAACATTCCTCTCTCAAAACTTCAGCAACTGGTCTCCTCAGTTCCCAGATGTATACAGACAGAATGAGTTATGCTATGCTGTGGTAAACATGTCCCTGTCCCAAATATTTTGAGACCTGTTGTGGCCATCAAATTCTTATTAACCTTATTTCTTAATTAAAATAGCATACATTCTCAGTTTTTTTTTCTATGTTCTTTTGTGAATAAAATGTGGGTTTATAAGATTTGAAAATCATTGCATTGCATTGTTTATATTTACATTTTACGTAGTGTCCCAACCTTTTTGGAATTAGAGTTATAAATAGTCCTGTTTAGTAATCCATCCACGTATACATTACGTACAGCTTTTCAGCTCTGAGGAGTAGTAGGGGGGAAAAAAGTATTATTATTATTATTATTATTATTATTATTATTATTATTACAAATAATAAAAAAAATTATGATAAAATGATTTTTGGGTCAGACTGAAGAGCAAACGTGAGAAATGCATATCAGAGAAACTAATTACAGTGAATCGGTCAAACAATAACATTATACTGTACATAAATTGTAGTAAAATACTGTATGCATTACAAACAGTAAGTACTAATAGTAAAGAACATATACAAAAGACAGTCTCCTTGTATAGATTAAGCAAGATTTATTTGTTAAGGACCATATCACTTGTCTTTCATGTCAGAAACCTGGCATTTGGGTCACATACATCTTCATTCATCGTCCACACCAGACCAGAGTGCTGACAAAAAATGCTGGTCTTACACACAGCAATAGATACACAAGACACAACACACTTTACTCTGATGACTTTTATTATTGGGAACAAGAACAAAGTTGGCACTTTTGCTGTGCCAATTGTGTGGACAAACTGAGCAGACACGAACACACTCAGATTTGCTGAGATGACACAGTTAAACACATTTGCCCCATTCCGTCAAATGACACAGCCTGGAGAGAACACTACCAGCTTTTCCTCGACTCACTAGCTTTTTGCTCTGCCATGCGTTAGCTTCCATATCAGAGTAATTAAAATGAAATTCAAAACAAAGCCCCTCAAACACCCACCTCCAAAATAAACATAAATATTATACAGTATTTCTATCATAGTAAAATATATATGGTACTTAATATAAGTTACTATTGTTTTTTATATAGACGGAGCTCCTTGTATAAAAGAAGCATTGAAGATTGGTCAGAGCTTCCTGCCTGTCACAAAGCCTGACATTTGGGTTACAGGCATACTCTATACACTCGTACAGAAAAAAACAAGCTGGTATGAAACAGATCCATTACATACAGTGCATATGGGTCTAAATTTGTGCTAATTCAGATAGAGTGTCCAACAGGTGTGTTTAAGATGAGTAGAAATGTGACCATATCAGAGGCTGGTGAGTGGGTGTACTCACTATTAAGGATATGAAATAAAGAGAGACAGTACTAGACAAGACTAGTACTAAGTTTTTAATACACCTACTCAATGCCATTTTTATTACTAACACTATTTGACACCTTGATATTCATCATAACTAGGAAATGACATTTTAGGAATCGTCCAATGGCATTAATGTGTTATTGAAGCCATATATAGTTCATATTTTGGGTACTTTCAAGTCAATAATGCTTTTCCAATGAAGCTCACGTATATGCAAAATATATATTTTTTAGATACAAATCAAATAGTTCAAATATACTATATGGACAAAAGTTGGTGAACACCTGAGCATAAGATTGGAATGTGCTTTTTGGAATTTTGGGAGTTTTGTGCTCATTCATCCACAATGGCTTTAATAAAGTCAGGTACTGATTTAGAATGAGGAGTCCTAGGGAGCAGTCAGCAGTGCACAGTGCATTGTCATGCTGGTACAGGTTTGGGTCTCCTAGTTCAAATTAAAGGAACATTTTATGCTACCAAAGACATCCAAAGACATCCTATACAACTGTGTGTCTCCCGATTTAAGGTAACATTTAGGAAAAGAACCACATATGGCTGGAAAAGTCAGGTGTTCCAATACTTTTGTCCATATAGTGTATTCCTAAAAGTTTGTATATTTTATATATTATATATTATAATTTTTATTTTAGAAATAGATTCATAAATAGGTAACTTGTAGAAAGAGAATACTACAATGACTTTAAAATGATGAAAATCCATATTTGGACTGTATTAGTTTCCCTATGATACATCCATATGATTATTAACATTAACTAACGTGGGACAGGTGTGTTTCTAGCAGGTTTATATTCCACTAATCCGCTGACATTCAAGTCACTTTAAAGAGCTTCGATTACACTTCTTGACCTTGAATTTGTTTGCAATTTATAATCATTATATTATGACATGCATATAAAGTGAAGCCTTCAAAGTGAAGACTGCAATATATTAGATCAATCATAGTATTTATTTTATTCGATGTGCGCCCTTTTCATTAACTTTTGGATTTTTTTTTGCTCTTTTAATGGGCCCTCAGTGAATACAATAAAGAGCTGAAGTCCAAAGCAAATGCCTGAAGTAATTAAATGACAACCCGGTAAGTGGAAGCTACGTATCTAACTGACCTTTATAGGACAAGTGAAAAACAAACAAACAACCCAAAAAAAATCCAAAATCGCATCTGTAATAGACCAAATTAGCGGATGCTCTCGGTTAATAGACCTTAAAAATTAAAAATTTCAAAAAATGCTCTCATACAAATCTCCTGATCAGCCAGAGGTGAAACACATCATCACAAATCCCTTTAATAAATAAATAACTAAACAAACAAATGAATAAATATACAGATAAATAAATATAGATAATAAATAAATAAATGCTAATGAACACTGCAAATACTCAAATGTTTGTTCTAAATCCATAGCGGATATGATATAAATTGGATATAATGTAAATTAGATATAATATAAATATTGTATGTGTGTGTGTGTGTGTGTGTGTGTGTGTGTGTGTGTGTGTGTGTGTGTAAAAGCAGTATTACTACAGGAATAGGGCCCTTATATAGATCAGGACCCCTATGTGATACTGAGTGTCACCTCTTAATACAGCTGTCTCAGAGACACGTGCACTTCCTACGGAGCGGCAGTACACGGTCAGAACCATAGGACAATGCTGACCATGCTCTCTCTCTCTCTCTCTCTCTCTTTGGTAAAGGTAACAATTCTACCTGCATATCTGAGATCTGTAACAAAACTCAGTTTAATATATAGTGCACTAATAAAGGGAGGCTTATTAATATGTATATTGTATGTTTTGTACTGCTGAAACCCCGTGACTCACTGCAGTAGGCGAATCTTCTATAACAAAACAATAAACGTGTACATGAGTAACACCCATATTGTAGTTTGTATTTTATAGGGAATAAGGAGGGGTATATTAGTGTGTGGGTGTGCATGTGCATGTGGTGTTAGGTGCAATGCAGTCATGGATCATGCTATAGATCTGTGCACTTTAGTCTCTATTTCGGTCATCAGTAAGTATCTCATAATACAGCTCACACGCATGCTCATCTTGCATACACACTCTCTCTGGCATGTGCAGGTCAACCCAAGGTCACTTCTTCGCTTTTACCACCAGTTATTTTATTAATTAAAATATCTCTTCTTAGTTTTTTATTGCATATTGCTTATTCCTTTGGATCATATTGTGTTGGCTGAAATGCAGCTGCAGCAGAGACACTATGAGTTATTCTGAGTGAGCAGCAAGCTGAATCTGTAGCTTTGGCATGACAAAGTCTTTAGATATTTTTTTTAGATTCAGAATCAAGTTTCCATCCTTACTGCAGCACTCTGAATGCATGAGAGAGAGAGGAACAGATTGAGCAGGAGGTATGAGAGGAATCAGTAATCGATAATTATTTAAAAATGACCAAAAAAGTGCCAAGTGTTAATCTATTTGTGTATGTGTGTATGTGTGTGTTGGTCTAAATCTCTACAGCTGTCAGATTTAGTTTTGGGCTCTGTGCTTTTTCCTCTGCGGCACCTCTTTTCTCTCTTCCCAGCGTCATCAACTGCAGACAAGCAGAGCAAAGAGACTCTCTGACATATGTGCCTGTGCATTTGCATGCATGTGTGTTTGTGCACTGATAGGAAACTATAATAACTATAACTATAAATTCCAGAGATTTGAACCTAACTTGTCTTTATTCTGTAGCTTTTGGTTTCCTGTGCTATTCTGAGCAGCCACTGAGTCCTGATTCCAGCATGTAAAAGATATGGAACTTAGATAATTCAAAGAGCTTTGCACTTGGTCTGTAATTACAATAACAGTGCAGAACATTGCAAATGAATGCATTATGCCAGTGTTTTATGCTTCCTCACAAACTTCAGCAATGCAGAAAAAGAGGGAGCAAACATAGGAAAAAGCAAGAAAGAGAGGGTTAAAGAAAAAAAGGAGGAAAAGAGAGATGAGCAAAAGAAAAGAAGAGAAGAGAAGACGAAATTTGAGGCAGAAATGGAATGGGTAGAATAGATAAAAGAGAGGAGAGGAGAGCAGGTGAGGACAGGAGAAAACAAGACAGAAGAAAATTGAACAGAAGAGACAGGAGAGAAAAAGAGAGGGGGTTAGTGGGCACTGATACTTAATCTGGCCAAAACCAAAAATGTCATTTTCCAAAAAAAGGCCAGATGTCAGGAAAAGACACCTGTTCCCTCTGGGAAACACAGCCCTAGAGCAGTCCTTACACTATGACTATCTACGACTACAAAAAATAATTGTTGTTTTTGTCTATTGCACTGAATGGATGTGTGGTCTGGGATTGACTCAGGAAACATAACTAAACTAGAGGGATAAACTTCCCACAGAGCCCTTGAATGCAGACATCTTTGGAAATTTAGAAGAAGAGCTTTTATTTGTCTCATATACACTACAGCTCAGTGAAATTCTTCTCTTCACATATCCCAGTAATTTTTAGGTACCTGGGTCAGAACACTAGGTCAGCAATGATACTGGAGCACAAGGACGATACCAAGGATTGAACCCTCGCGCTTCTGATCAGTAACTCAGAGTCTTAACCACTAAACTACCACCTCCCCAGTTAAAAAAAAAAAAAGTTTCAAGAATAACACGAACCAACACACAGGCGGCAGTATTAAATCAATTCCCATTGATTATAACTGGGTAAAAAAAACTGCAACATTATAAATCAAGCCACAAAAACACACTACAGCATGAAACACAGGAGCTCGACCGTAAAAATCTTGTCTGTCAGCTGGTCTTGAGACTTACCAATACAGAACAATCTCAGTTCCAAATCCAGTCCACATATGACTGCTATCTGATTCTAAACTGAGAGCATAAATTAGCGTAATATCTCTTCACTGCCAGAGATATAAAGCAGAGACAAATCCTGACTAGGTACAGGCTAAGTACGCACAGTCTTGCTATGGAGAAGGGTAGACTCAGGGGAACATGGGTGCTCAGAAAACAGGGACTGTGTGTGGTGTGTACGAGCAGTGCAATTAAGACAGGGATCCAGTTTCCTCCCTCACCACGAGAAAAATCTAAAAAAAAAAGATCTTTTCTAAAAGGATTGCACAAAAATTTTAATGTCTATACCCTTTTGCTGTAAAGAAACCAAACCCCTTTTTTAGGAGAAGACTCTGTAAGTTTTTCTGTGTGTTTCTCTGAGAGAGGCCTCTCTTTCTCCAATATTGGTCATGGTTTAGTTCTTCCAAATGAACTACTCTCTCTCACACACACCTGTGTGGATGGCAAGCATTTGGCTGAAGTGTGAAAAGGAACTTTATCAGGAAGGTTTGGCTTCAGTAGTGTTGTTGTTGCTGCTGTTGCTGTTTTGAACCTGATTAGTAAAATGCTGTATTGATCAGCATTCTGTCTGATCTATCAGCTAAAAAATATACATTCATATTCAAAGAAAAATTGAGTTCTCTTACCCTCCTCCCTCTGTGTGAATTTCAGAGGTCAAAGTAGCCAGTAGCCACACACGCATCCATCCACCCTATAAATGACATCACATGCACAAGCTTTGTTAATACCATATTTCACTACAGTGTCTGAACAGTTCTAAAACCCGGTCTCTGCACAAAATCAGATCACACATTGTTCAAATACTCATAACCTTTCTTCTCCTTCAACCAGTTTTATTACACACGTCTCTCCCGAGAGGCGCTAACACTCCTGAGCGTGCTCAGAACCCCCAAACAGTTGCAGTCGCTACTCTTCTTTGTGACCTGTAACCTAAAACTCTCCCCAGTCAGCTTTAAAGGTGAAGTGGGGATAAAACAAGGCATGTTGTGGAAAGAAGGGATCATAATAGGCCTAATCAGATACCTTCTAAAGAGACGCTCGCGCTCGAAACGACACATGGAGCTAAGCTCTTAAAACCATTGCAGACGGATTTAGCAGCTATCAACAAACAGAGCCTCGCAATTACAACCCAGCTCCCACACTTTCTTTCCAAGTAGGAAAAAGAGAGGATAAAAGGATAGAAAGAAATGGACATGCAGGCTTTATTACTGCCTGTGAGTGACAGAGAAGGATGAGTCCTAACTACTTTTGATAAATGCACTCATACTTGTATACAGTCTGATGTAATATTTCTATTCATAATATCGATATTACTTGTGTTTGAATAATTTTCATATTGTAGGTTCTTTCCATTATTGTGCACCAAACAATAAGTGAGAATAAATGCAGTTTGGTATTGAAGACATTGGTGAGTCTGGAGCCAAGGTACAGTTGAGTGCAAAGATTTGTAACACCCATGAATCCTGAATGTAAATAGAAAAAATAGACACTATTTTGCAGTTTATATACAATTGAACAGCAAATGTTAAAGAAAGTAAAACATAGGTGTATACTGCAACAAGGCAACGAGTAGGAGCATGTCTCAGGTTAGGGACAGGTATTTGTTTCCAGATTGGATTTTGGGGCACATTCTTTCATTTCATCACAGGGAAAATGCACACATATTAATATACTTGTTTACATTTACGGCATTGGGCAGATGCTCTTATCCAGATCAACTTACATTTTTATCTCATTTAAACAATTGAGCAGCTATGGGATTAAGCTAAATTGTCCAAAGTTTCAGCTTGGTGTAGCATCTGGGGCTTACATTTATGGCATTTGGCAAATGCCCTTATGGTTATATTTACAGTAGAGCAATTTAAGGTTAAGAGCCCAGTAGTCTGTGGCAGCTTGGTGTTGGTGGGATTTGAACCCATGATCTTTCAATCAGAACTCCAACATCTTATCCAGTGAGCTACCAGGATTTGAACCTATGACCTTTGAAACCAAAGGCCAATGCCTTAACCACCACAATTTACCTCAGTAATCTCTGAATTATTGACCTCCATGCTTTCAAGTTACAAAAAGGTAAAAAAAAAAAAAAAAAAAAGCACACAGATGCCTCCAGATTTGGATTTTTCTCAGTCATCCTTTTTTTTTTTTTTTTTTTTAGTTAACTATGACGAGTTAAGACTTTAGTACATTCAGTATTACAGATTTAAAAACATCTCTGGATGCCAATCTTAAGCAAAAAAAAAAAAAGTATGATCAAGTCGTTTGAAGCTACACAGTGCCAATCTTTATATATATATGCATATAACTATGTAGATTTTAAGTCATTTACTAAACTCAGGATTGAAGAGACTGTCCAGAGTTCTCAAATCAATTGTTTTTTCTGGGGGGTTTTCTTAGTCGGAAGGTCAGAAATCACACATTACATCCTTTAGTCGAATGCAGCATCCGAATAAGAAACTCCATACAATCTGCCCCCCGATCTGAGAATCGGAGCGGAAGCACGAAGATTAAAAATATTTTTTTTCTTGTTTATTTTGTCCTGATTTAATACAAACCTCTGCACTCAACTGTAAAATAGCTAGTGTGAAGATAAAGGTCAACTCCA
Organism: Silurus meridionalis; assembly: GCF_014805685.1. NCBI lineage: Eukaryota > Metazoa > Chordata > Actinopteri > Siluriformes > Siluridae > Silurus > Silurus meridionalis. Next base: position 9,834,864 of record NC_060906.1, on the reverse strand, counting down.
AAGACACAGCATTCTGACGTGGTTTTACAATTCCCAACACACACACACACACACACACACACACACACACACACACACACACACACACACACACACACACACACACACACACACACACACACACACACACACACACACACACACACACACACTATTGCTATCAGGGTCACCTATGCAGTTATGTTCATGCTGCACTGCTTTTGCCATTGTGTAAGGCTTAGGGGTAAAGTGCATACAAACTTACTGGCTTAGTGTATCCTGACTGATCCAGTCAATCAAACAGCCCACTACTACCCCGACCCCGACCCTCACCCCAGAGCCCCACCACCACCCTGCTTCCTTCAGCAGTTTAGTTTTACAGGCTACGTAGTGTACAGCTCGTTTTTTCCCCGTTTCATTCAGGATGAGTCATTCATATCAGCCCTCATTCCCTCCCTCAACTCATTGACCTGACAGAGCGACAGTCAGCCTGCCCTGTGATTCACTCCATCCCATCTCATTAAATCACTCTCTAAGCAAAATGTGTGGAGGAGAGAGCCAATGTATAAGGGCATTATTAACGTGTCATTAACTCAGTCCAGATGTCAGAGATCAACGACCTGCATGTGCCGTGACCCTCTTTCTCAGGCGTAGTCCTCACTAAAGCTGCAGAATTTAAAAACAAACTTTTATTTTCTTAGCTGTTCCCGACACAACACTGGGAATGTGTGTCTGCTGCACGATGTCCACAATTCCATGTTGGTCGAACTTTTTGTTTGGATGCTGTTTTTTTTTTTTTTGTGTAGTAGGTAATTTAATTTCATGTTTGACTGCTTTGTATTTGCTGGAGTGTTCATGTCAAAACAAATAAAAATGTTGGAAATGATGTAAAGGTCATTGGCCTGAAACTCAGTGTGCATGCCCGTCATTTCCTTTTGATGAGCATCATCGTTTACACATTTCATTTTGGATTGATATGATTTATGAAAAGATGCTGGTGTGGGGGAAAAAAAAACAACAACAAAAACAACCAAAAAAGTGTTAGTAGGAATCAGGTCTCATTTTTTTCTATGCATCCAGGCTGGGACTGTTTAAATCCCCTTACTGCTCTGTGAACATGTTTATATGCACACATGCACACAGTGTCCAGGTTTAGGTCAATTATTACTGGTTATAACTCACAGACCCAAAGACTTTTTTAAACTATTTCGTTATGGGTGATGAACCCAATATGATCCTGTCAGAGATCTACAGGGAATTACTGGGACACGTTCACAGAGTGCACTCAAGTCACCTTCATCATTAAAAATGTGCTCAGTATTCTTTCCACTGTCTCGCCTATTAATCCTTCGTCCATCCCCACGCTCGATCACACCTGCATGCCGGGCTTGCTCAGGTCTCCGTTGCCATGGCTACTCCCAGTGTTGCGGATGGGCGTGCTCTCGTCATCCTCTCCGTCCACCTCCTCACTCTTCCTCTTGCTGTAGCGCTCGTAGAGCACCATGAGCACGCCCATCACCCAGGCTGAAACGGTGCCTGCTGAGAAGATGACGAAGCCAATGGCAATGAAAAACAGGTAGTCCCAGTAGCCAAGGCCTTGGTGGCATTCGGAGCGCAGCTGCATGCCCACCTCCGCTAGGCGACGGCCGCGCATCTCCGCCGGATTCTGACACACCGTCTGTCCTTCGTCTACAAGAAAGAACACAAACAAAGGATCGATAGTTCAAGCATGTAAAAGGATACATGTAAGAAAAAATGCAAACTTGTTTAAATATTACCTATTTAAATAATACTCTTAGGCATGTGACAATATATTCAGCTTTTTGAAAATTAAAATGCAGAATATTTGCACAAATGCACACAAAACTTTGCATAATTGATTTTAAATTATTTTTGATTGCAATACTGGTAGGTAAGTCCACTAAATTAACCAAGTGCTTTTTCTTAGTTAATTTGTGACTATTATTTTACAAAATAAAAATGTATTCCTTTTCCCAGGTAGACTGATGAGCAAGAGTGTCTAAAGGCAGGATGTTATACCTTCATTTACACTATAAACTCTGTTTTTTACTTGAAAAATAATTTTTTCTAATCTTGCCAGATATTGCTTCTAAACAGATTATGCAGTATATTTGCCACTTTATGCATTTCTGCATCTTTTTTCTCCTCTTTCCTCCCACACCCACACACACACACACACACACACAACACACACACGTGCGTACACACACACACACACACACACACACACACACACACACACACACACACACACAAACATTAAAGCTATGTGCCCCTGCCCCAGAGGAGGATACAGGTCAGTAACCATCATCCCTATCTCAGAGCCAGAGCGCAGCCCAGCAGTAGGCTGTCAGCTCTACATTGCACTTTGACGAAGAGATCCAACACACACACACACACACACACACACACACACACACACACACGCACACAATAATATGCGCTTTTATTTTTCTCATAGACATTAATGGATGACCTGCTCTGGTGATGACAGGGCCATCTTCTTGATGCATTACTATAATAAATTGTGCTAATCAAATGATGCTCACTTTGCAATAAATACAGAAATGAGAGAAAGAGAGAGGGACATTGCCAGTGAGACGGTGAGATATGGCTGATGAATAATCTATGGGTCACACTGTCTGGCCAGCCCTGGGGCTTAGGTAAGACTATTATATGGGAATCATGTCTGTTGCTTTCTGCACCCTGCCACTGCAGCAAATCGAACATGGATTCTATACACAGATCTGACATTGAATATTAATGTAATCTGATAATAGATTAGACAAATCTACAGCACTGATGGATAGTCCACCGTGGTATATAGTTCATGATGTATAGATACTTAAGTGTTACTGTCAAAGGTGATGAGACCCAATGTACAAGACCTAGGGTTATGTTTAAGGTTAGGGTTAGGGTTAGTGGGCGAGTATGAAAATCTATATAGGAATATAAATATATATCAAATACAAATATTTATTGATTGATTTTATACACCCTTAGACTTTTAAGATCTACACTCACTACTGAATTTATTAGGAACCCCTGCACAGCTCATGCAGTTACTTGATTGGCAATGCAATATAAAAATACACATATACAGTTTAAGTGCTTTAGTTAATGTTCACAACAAACAACAGAATGAACAAATCTCTACTTTTACTGTTGCATGGTTGTTCATTACCAAAGGGCTGGTTTAAATATTACAGAAACTGCTGGTCTCCTGATTTGGCAGATTGGATAACGTAGCTAATAAAATTAATCTTCACCACTGTGGTAAGCATTAAAGCATCTCACAGAATCTCACAAAAAAAGTGAAGGATCATATTGTATTCGACACTTGTCAGTCAAAAACAAAAATTTAATGCTATCATGGGCATGGACAGAACATCTTAAGGTAAACAGCTAATGATTGTGCCCACGATAACCTCAGATTACAGTAATCCCCAGTTTATCACGGTGGTAACGTTTCAAAACCGCCCGCGATAAATGAAAAACGCGATAAATGGACATTTTATAATTAATAATTATATTTTTATTAATAAATTTCATTATTTTAAAACCCCATAAAAACAATTCCCTATACGTTTTTTGGTCTATCGTGCTATCCGCGAGAGACCGGGAAAATCAGTCAAACAAATGAGTAATGCGGCAACTGCAATTGCCTGGAAAAAAAATCGGGGGTGCAAGATTCGAACACACCGTAAAACATACTGTATTTATAACGTACCGATTACTGTATTTGTGCTGCTGCCACGTGATTGGCTGATTAGATCATTAAATTAATGTGTAATTGTATAATATAATGCAAAGTAATAAACTGGATGGTAAATGCATGTTGCAGCTTTGTTGTTTTTATGAAGCGTTTAATTGATTGTATTGCTTTTATTAAATGAATTGTATGTAACTGAATGAACGGGTTGATAGGACTTTGCATTATGCAAATTAATCTAATTCAGTTTTTTTATTAAGACAAAATAATATAGCCAAAATATACAGAAGATATAAAGCAGGAGGGACAAAGATTACAAATCTTCAGCAAGGATTTTGAAATTAGTTAATATAATATAATATACTTAAAGTTATTTAAATTTTTCACTTCATCTTGAATTAATGACTGGCAATAAATTGAGACTTTAATCCCTTACAGTATCACTGCAGTCCAATGTATATAATACTATATAAAAACTGCTGGTACTATTCTTGGCTGACCTTCATCAATTGAAATAACTTGTGCTATATAAACAGAACTTGATGATCGTCTTTAAAGTGTATAGTTTAATAACATAGACCACTCACTCATAGAGACCCACACTGGCTCATGGTTTATGTCTAAGGCTTATGTGAACTTCTTTCCCAAACTATGAAAAGAAAGAATTTCTTATCCTCTCTTTCATATTGTTCCACTTGTTTGGTGCCAGCATCAGTGCAATTATTTGGAAGCACATTTTATTTGGATGCATGCCTACATAGGCTATAAGAGGCGAGGTTTAGGGCTTATTCGTATATGAGGAGTATGTGGGGTAACAGAACTCGCAGTGAGGATGTTTCTCAGTAGTGAGAGGTTCAACATCACTGAGCTCTGAAATACAGAAGGAAGCAGACACAAAGAGATTAGGAGATCACTCAAGGTGACCCTCAGCAGCCTGTTCAACCTGTCTCTAACCACCTCCCTTCTTTATTAAACACACACACAAACACACACACCATAATAAAATATTGGAATAATAACTAAAATGTAAATGGTACGTTACTTGCCTAATTGTTTTGTGTCAAAATACATGTTCATGATAATGGATTAGGTGTCCATCACAGGTCTAGCTATCTTATCAATTGTGAAATGATTACAGGACTAACTGTCGATGTATGATATAAATAATTCAAACATAATTATGTGCTGTATTATAAGCAATGTAATGAGCTTATAATGAAGAGTGTGGAAGCCATCTTGTTAAATTAAACTGATTTTGTCATATATGAAAAATAGATCTATGCCTGATTTTTGGCAGATGCTACTAAAAAACACCATTGTCTGTGAATTTTGGAAGTATAAACCACACACAGGTATTTTGCTAAATGATGTACCCGATGAATGTGTATAAGCAGACGTGTAACCTGTCTCTGAATACAGTGCAACCTCGATACTCGCGGGGGTTACTTTCTATGACCCCTCTCTCCTTTTGATGGTTCCTTTTTTCAAGGGGAATTGTACATGTACTGTACTGTAAAATCAACAAAAAACTGTGAATTACTTGTCATAAATGTTTTATTTACTACTTTAAATAAATAATACAATAATAAAATAGATTTGTAAAACATTTTTATTAATTAGTAATTAATTAATGTAGTAATTTATTAGTACAAACTCTGTTTTTAAATGTTACTAAAAAACGAAATGAAAAGAATGAATGAAAAGTCTCGAACTATCAAAGTCTCGAGTGTCAAAGTCGTGAGTCTTGAGGTTCCACTGTACTTGTAACTTTCCCAGCATAAACATTGACACATCTCTTAAGACATACGGTGTACTAAAGTGGGCTTTTACTTGTCACTTGTAGAAGAAGAGAATAATAAGTTACAGCACAGTGAAAAACTTTCCTCACATATCGTAGCAACGTTAAGAAGCTGGGCAAAAGTTCATTATCAGACATGATATTGCATCCCTGGAGCACAGAGGTTTAAGGGCCTTGTTTAAGGGCCCAAGAGTGCCAACTTGCCCTTCCAAGCCATAATCTGGAGCCTTAACCACAGTACTACCACGTCCCATACATATCATCATGATTGCACACAACTTTAGCATGCTAGCTGTTCTAACCTTATGTGCTTCAATCCAACCACAGTATATGTGCTTGTCGAAACTGTACCTTACTTTAGTATGAGTAGCATGCATAATATATCATTTAAATGTTATAAATTTACAGAATGAGCATTCAATAATTTAAATAAATATGTATATTTTATACTTTTAACATTATCAAATCATTCACGAAACCTATATATAATTAAAGCTTAACATAATGTTAATAGTAAGCAATGAAATAAAAAAAACAGATATAATTATTAGACAGAGAGTTGTATCCAAAATAACTTCAAATTCAACAAAGGCGTTATTAAGGTCTTAACTCAAAGTATTAACATGTGAATCAGCTGCTCAGACCCTAAAACATTGAACTTCCATTGGCCATATACATTATTAGTGATGTTTAGATTAAACTAAATTCATGCATTTATTCATTCATTCATTCAATTAGTGACTACTCTTTCCTAGTCAGAATCATACCTAGTGCAATTTATCTTCATAGGAGGTGGGAAAAAGCTAGAGAACCTGGAGGAAACCTATGCATACAGTGAATACCCTCTTATGAGGCTTTTCTTCTATGTTTTACTACATTAACATCCTCAAATCCGATCTCAAAACTAAGGTAAAATGTAAAGTAGTTTCAGCGCACTGCACACACAAACGCAGAATTCAACAAGCTTCAAGTGTTTCATCTCTCCTCATCATCTCTCTCTCACACACACACACACACACCACTCGACACCCACACACCATCTACTTCTCAAGGACACACAAAACCGAAATAACCGAACAACCGAAAGAAACGTGGCCACTGTAATGTGGTGTTGCGTATCATATTATTACAAAGCAGCAAAACATCACAGGCAGCAATAATGTGACTTTAGACAATATGGTAAATTAAATTTGTGCTCAGAATTCGACCAAGCAATCTGACTAGCGCAGGTGCAATATCATCTGCCAATACCATTTACATTTTCATAGAGGTAAAAAAATAACTTAAGAAATCTATGCAACATGAAGTGCTGTTGAAGGACAAATGTATTTAAACTGAAATTCAAAATTAACAAAAAAACAACACTACTGGAAATTCACACCAAAAGACTTCATTTGGATAGATTGAGGCAGGCAGAAGACTAAACCTTAAAAAAATGGACCATTAAAACTTCCATTTATTACGATTCAGAAATGTGTGGACCCTAAATGGAAAAGGAAATTATTTGTTACATGCTCTGTCCATGTCCTGATGTAAATAAATCAACCTGGATAAAGGGTGAACGGATTGGATCTAAAATTAAGAATTCACAGTGTGGGTTTGCTGGCACTAATGCCAACACTCCTGTGAGGTATGTCACCTTAAACTGTCCAGTCAGCTTATCTGTGTGCTGCCCAACCCAGCAGAGCCACGAAACCTAAGTGAGAGAACTATCACCATGTGAGAAAACCCCTGGTCGTAAGGATTCCTTAATGCCCATATACAATTTTAACTTTTGCACATACATTCAGGCAAGTCATAGCATGTCAGTGTTGCATTGAAGGCCTTCATTTAAAGCTACAATGTGTAGGAATGTTTTATTAACTATTAAAACTGTGCAATAACATTTTCCTGCAGTGCTGAGTCATCCTGAAAAATCATATAAAATAAAAACATACTCGGTGTTGGGTCTGTGACGAGGTGTCCGGTTGTTCTTCTCCCTTCTACCTTATGTCAACTCACTTGTTTCTCTCCTTGCTGCCGTGGGGAACTAAAGATATCTCAAAATAAGGATTGGTGCGAATATTTTTTGCTACTGTAAAAGTGCTAGACACTTGAGTAAAGGGACAGAAGTTCTCCCTTTTGAATGCACTTAAGCATCAATAATAAAAGTACTGATCTATGAGAACTAGATTTGAATAATTGATGTACCTCAGGGTTCCATTTTTTCTGCACATAAGACCTTTAACACAGTGAGAGAACCCTTACCCCACACAAACTCTTACTAGACCATGGGGTTACTAATCAGAAGTTCGGGGCGTTCCAGCCCCAAACTGCCCCTCTTGGGCCCCTAAACAAGGCCCTTAATCCTATGTGCTTCCAGGGTGCTGTATCATGGCTGACCCTGTGCTCTGACCCCAGCCATCCAGCATAGCTGGTACACATAAAGAAAAAATTTCACTGTGCTGTAATGTACATGTGACAAGACAAAAGCACCTTTTTTTTTTGAGAGATAAAACTTAAAATCTGCAGGATTCTCTTGCAAACTATAATCAGACAAAGCCTGTTATAAATAAATGCTCATCATTCCCTGGCCTTATTTAGCTAACTTGCCTATCTTGGGTGTCTGCTTTCTTAATACGGCTCTTCACCATTATCATAATCACCAGAGGCAGTTGGAATGCTCACACATTGTTGCACCAGCTGGCAGAGCTTTTCTTTACGTTCCACTTCCTCAGAACCACACCTACTCTACATAGTGAATGTCCATGATAAACAGGAAAGCAATCATTTTAAACATATTAAATCAATGGCAATTTCGAGTTACATAAAATGCTTTTGTATTTTCCAGCTTTTTTTCATTTTAATCATTGAGGAAAAATAATGGATTACAGGTACATGTTTTCATGTACAAGTTATATCTGTATTTTAGGTCAATGTTTCCTGTCTCATTAATCTTATCCACCACCAGCAGGCCTGGATTTTGGGAGGTCTTGGGTTGAGCTACACCCCTGTTATTCACCTTATTACTTTTTTCCATTATCAAGTACATTAATTAGTCACGTCAAACTCAAGGCCTATGATTTTAACAGGCAAAGCAGCTGCTAGACAATATATGGGATTAAACAAAGGAGTGAATTTATTTGAAATTGAAAAAAGCATTAATCTGTATTATACCAACTATTATTTAATAGGGAACATACCAAAATAGTTTCTTTTTTTCTTAAAACATCCTATTCTAATATCAAAGCCTTTTTTATTACTAGTAATCAAAAAAATGTTTAATAAATTTGAAAAAAAAATCTATAAACTAACCTAAGATTATCTAAAATTAAATTTCACTTTCTCTGTGCAGAAATTAGAAGTTAAATATTTTTTTCCCAAAACACAGAGAGTATCTACAATTTTCCATTATACTACACATATTACATTTCTTAGAATATAATGACTGTAAAAGATGTGCAGTGGATATCCTGAATGCATCCCCAGTCAAACTAAATCTGGCCATGAACACCATGATTATCATCACATCTAACACCCACCATACTTGTTGTCTCTATGGAATAGGTTTGGGTCTGCATTTCTCCCTGCTGGTCTGAATGTTCCTCTGTAGCCTAATTCGGATCATTGGGAGTTGTAAGTGCAGGTTTTTGCTCTATCGGAAACACTCTCTCACACAGAAACAGTCACAATGAGCAACAAACAAAGCAAATGTATTCCACTTCACCAACCCTCTTTCATCCAAACAACACACAGTTCACAGATGGCTGACTGTCTAAGAAAAGCTCAGCACTACATCAAGATCTGACAGATTTCTCTCTTTTTTTCTTCATTTCTTTTCTTTCTTTTTTTTTTTTTTAAACCACAACACCTGCTACTAGAATAATCTAATATCTGACATCAAATTCTAATTATCCTGCAAAACACGTGCTGCTGTAGTTCCTCAGTGAGTTTTTTTGGTTACTAGTATATCGCATCAGCTTCACCGAACAGTGAATACGGGTTTTGAAGCACTAAAATGCTTATATAATCCCACCTGAGCAGTTTAGTGGATTTCCACATGACTCAGTAAAAGCTGTGTCTAATAGCGCTGTGGGGCAACAACGAACCTTCCCTTTAAACACACATCTCACCGCTAAAACAATACAACAGGGAATATAAGAGAACGCAAATAACTCCGCAGTCTCCTCCGATTTTCCTCCCTGATTTTTCGAAACAATACTTTCCCTTCGCAAATTGAACTACTACTTTGTGCACTGCAGCTCTGAAAGAACAACAATGCAAGCAGAAATGTTAAATCACTCTTGGTGTATATAGGGTAACCAACCCTGTAAATGAATCTTTCCTTATTCAGCTTAAATTCTGAAAAACCCAAATTGTATACAGTAAGTTTCAGATGATTTAGGAAGCTGTTGTGTTTTCAGAACAGTACACACACACACACGCACGCACACAGTGAAGTAGCCTAGGGGCTTGTATCAATACTGCCGAGTCAGCAGTAGAGTCACTGCTCCATCACCCCTGTTAATGAACACTAGTGCTGCTTTGCAGCAACCACCTCAAAGCATTTACCACACAGGTCTTCTTAAATATCCATCTTCCCTAATCTGGATTTCTTGTTCCTATGTTGTCTAGGACTACTTGTGTTTTCACGCCTTCTATGAACAAATGCCTTAATGAAACGGATATGCACTTGCTACTGCAAAACATGCTTTATTTACTACAACCGCTCCTGAATGTCAGAGAGTAAAGTATCTTTTTAAAGTAAGATATTTTTCAGTATAATTAGTATAATTAGATATATTTTAGTATAGTTACATATAACATATTAGTGGTAGATAGTAATGATGTAAGTGTAATTCCTGATTGTACATTTGTAGCTTTTTCACGTATCTGTACTTTACTGAAATATTTCCGTTTGGAGAGATTTTTACTTTAAATTCACATTTCATAGTGAAATATCACTTTTATTCAACTACATTTTGTGAAATCAGTCGTTCCTTTTTTATTTATGAGTAGATAAAATCCTAACTGCTCAAACACGCAGCAAGCCACCAATCAGGGTCGAGGAATAAATAAGAAGAAACTCCAGATTTTTTGTGTTAATTGTAATAGATATCAATCAGTGTTTGTCTCATTAATATTATTCTATTAATAGATCGGTGTGCTAAGAGGAACAGAGTCTTTTCACATGAGTTGATAAAGTCTGGTGACAAAAATAATAATAGGGCATTATACCCATAATAAATCATAGTACTTTTGATGCTTAAGTACATTTAAAGGTAAATACTTTTGTACTTTAACTCGAGGGAAAAATTTAAAGGGAGCACTTTTGCTTTTACTGGAGTAATATTTTAACTACTGTAGCTCTACTTTAACTCAACTATGTGCTTTGTGTACGTTTTCCACTACTGCATATTAACTGTCCATATTAGTGGTGAACGGAGTCTGCTTCACAGCTCCAGCATTTCAAGTGTGAACATGAGCTAATGCTAATGTGTCTGTCAATGCATTACATTGTCATTTCACATGTTGTATGGCTTCCCCAGGTTCCTCTTACCTCCTCAAAACATGACAATCGCCATACAAAATCACCCCCTAGATGTGAAGGAGAGTGTGAATGTTTGGGTATGGCAACAAAGACTGTCTGTTAAGGTTTTCCTGCCCTGCACAAACCGTTCTTGAGGTCGGTTGTGAATGTATTGCAGCCCTGACCAGGATAAGGCACCTACTGGAGATAAATGAATAAAAGAATGAATGATAAAGATAAATGGTAAATAAATAAAGATAAATGAATAAAAGAAAAAAATGCATCCACCTGTCTATAATAACAAATCAATAAATCGTGAATCGGGGTTAATACGGAATACCTCGTTTTATGCAAATTTAAAAAAAGGGAGAGCTGGTTCTTTTCCTCATAGCATATTATCAAACTATTCATCAAATATCCAAGATGCTAAAAATAGCCTAGATAAGAAAATGTACACACTTCAGCAATGAAGAGATTGAAACGAGATGAAACGAATCACCAGTTTTGAAGAACAGCCCCTAAGATACACATGAGGTCTGACATTTGTACAAGGTGACACAAAGAAAGGAAGAATAATGGCCATTTAATGGTGAAATACTCATATGAGCACTATGTGAATTTCTTTAAGGTCTTGTCCTTTGTACGCATGCACACTATAAAGTGAGGATGAGTGAAATAAAACTCCCATTACAGCATCCTGCCAATTTTCTGATGCATCATTTGTCTCAAACAGCGCCACATATCCATCCATCTTGCCTCTATACACTGAAACCTCTCTCTCATGCACACTCACTGCTCTTCCTCTTTTTCACAGAGTGTGAGAAACAGTGTGTCTCATTTCCTTGCGCTGTCCCTAATTTTAGTTGTTAGCCCTCAGGGTTGAGATGAAGCAGCGGGGCTACCAACCACCTTCCGAACACACTAATTATGTAATTTCATATGTTCATTTTTAAGAAGATAAGACTTGGGAGATTTCAGCCTCAGTAACCCTCTGCATAATGATGAGAATGAAATGGAAGACAGACAGCAGAGCAGTGGAGAGAATTACTGCACATGGCATTTACGCTGAGCTCAGCTCGCTATGGTGAACTCTTCAATGCGGTGTCTCACCCTCTGCAATCCATTTCAGTGTTTTATTATTTCCTCTGTACTTTCTGGCAGGTCTACTGGAGGGGCGGCATGTGGCAGCTGCCTCCTTCTTTTCATGGTGCTTACCGCCTTAACTGCCACCTTATTCCATAGCCCCTAAAATATAATACTACTTATACTTGCATATTTGATTTGATTTGAAAAAAGAACCGTGAGAAAAAGCAGTTTTCCGTCCAGATAATGTTTTCGCTATATGTGTTCAAGATGGGTGACCAATGATGAATAACTGTGGAAGCTCAAAGGTATGAGCTTAAAGCCTGTTTTACTCTTTCACATTTTTATGTCCATTAGTGAACACAGACCAAATAATTTTCGAGATCCCAACTGACCCTCGAGCACAAAAAAAAAATCAATTTTCAGTGCTACAAGAGCTACTGTGAATCTGCACAGTTTCGACTGAAAACTTTTATTTGCGACACCCAGCAATTATTACATTTATTGATGGAAGACTTTCTCTGTGTGGCACCGTAACTCAACCAACCAATTCACTAGACATGCCCAGGATGTGCTGAATCTAAGCATCACTTAAATACAACCTTTCCAGGAAAATGTCTCAACACACAGCACTCAATGCTTCAATCAAAGGTTATTGAAAAATATTTGTTGTTACAGTTGGGTTCTGTAACTCTGTGACACCAGTGAGAGGCATTATCTCCACTTGGGAACAGTGGTGGATCTTCCCTAAAAAGTTTGGCCTACCAAAATTCACGCAAGACCCTATTGAGAATAGAATACATACAAGCATATGCAAGTCTAGCTCACCCAAAAAAAGCTTTAATGGCTCCTCCATTGGTAAGAGACTGGGTGAAAATGGTATCCATGGGAGATTTTTAAAGGGAAAACCAATGCTGGCCAAGATGTTTTTAATCACATGTTGAATTAGTCAAAAGTGGGATTTTTGGGGGGACCATTGCATGTGGAATAATAGAAACATTAACCTTAAAAGGGCTGTTAAATGTGGCTCAAAAAAGCAATTCTGCATAATCGAGGAAATGGTCATTTTAAAAATAGTATTTTTGTGTTTCCTTGTGTTCTCTTTGCAAAATCAGGAGGGGACAAATCATTTTGTGGTACTGTATGTAATCTAAGAGATAGCGGTGTAAGAGAACATCCAGTCAGCAGCAATTCTGCAGGCAGAAATTGACTGGGTCGACCTGACCGGAAGCCCACGGTCACTCAAAAAGCCACTCTTTACAGCTTAGAATATAACACATCGAAGACTAAAGTGAATGGGCTCCAACAGCAGCGGACCACATCAGAATCTACACCTGTCAGCCAAAAAAACAAAACCTGAAGCTGCAGGGGGTACAAGCAAAACTGGCCAGTTAAAGATGGAAAAAATCATACCCTGGACTTTTCCCAATTTTCTTTAACCAAACAATGTTGGACCATCAACCATACTATGTTTAAAGTCACTGAGATCACATTCTGCCCCATTCGAATGCTTGAAGTAATGCTCCTGACTTGTATCTGCATGATTTGGTGCATTGTGCTGTTGCCACATGATTGGCTGGTTGGATAAATGAATGAATGTGCAAGTGTACAAATGTTTCCATTAAAGTGGTCACTAAATGTATTTTCTGTAAAGCAGAATAAACTAGATTAAACGTATATTAATGTGTGTGTATATATATATATATATATATATATATATATATATATATATATATATATATATATATATATATTGTATATGCTTTTTTAGCAACGTGACTGAGCTGCAGGGCTGTGCTGGTGTGTGTGCTGGTGTGTGGTGTGTGTGTGTGTGTTGGTGTGTGTACCCGTTTGTGTGCCGGTGTGTGTTATTGTATGCCGTGATGCTGGCTGTGTCCTAATGTGTTGTACACACCAATGTTAGAATAGCAGCACATTGTTCTATTCAAATAGCCTGTAAAAAAGTGACCTTGCTCGGACCTTCTTTCCTCTTGTGTCCAGCACCTTCTAAATAATGAATTGACACCAACACTGCTCCAAAGAGAACGTTTCATCCCAAGGTTAGAGAATAAAACACTGAAGGTCAACAAGCAAGTAAAAAAAAAAAAGAAACATCAAAAAGCAATCAAAAAGTGTCACAGAGTTAAAAGACTTTTTATTGTATTGGAGGGAAAAAAGGCAACATATTAATGTTCAGGGCTGATGGCAAATGACGTTATTAATACACAGATTACTGGTTACTCTATGTCTGGTGACCTTCGTCTGGGACTGCAGGCAATGAGCTGTTGCAGATTGCACTCATCTGCATCTGAGACTGATCTCAGACTGCACTGATGAATGACTCTGTAATGTTAAATCAGACCTGATTGAGTTAGGAAATACCACAGCTCAGATGCGAGTCCACATCTCAGGTCGAGCGTTCTTATCAGAAAACAGCCTGCGACCGGACATTTGTATGGATTTTTCATTCTTACACAATCATGCTTTTTTTGTCCAACTATCAATTATGGATTTCTGGGTTGGCTGGCAACTAAACATGCTCGTAGGCTCTACCTCTCTTCATGAATATTCAGCCATGGCCCCGTGTCCACCTTCTGTTTGGCTCTATGCCTAGAAGCTCCATGCCATACTACTGCCTACCCATAGTGAGTAAATGCACATGGGGCGAAAAACATAGACATGCAGTACTGTTACAGAACAAGAGCAATGTCACGGTTTGTCTGTATCACCGATTTTCATCTATTTCAATCCCACACTTTTACTCTCTTTCTTTTTTTTTTAACAATGATTTGCTGGAAGGCACAGCGCTCAACACTTTGGATTATATCTTCTCTTCTATCGTTGCTGCACGAACACACACACATATGCAAACAGTAACACACAAACAGAGCAACACATACACACATTTGGTGCATCCCTTGGGAAAGCAGTGACGATGAGTGAATGATGTTTCGCCACAGCTGACCTATAGATCTGAAAACCAAGTAAGGACACAACTTAACATCCTCCACATAGACACAATCTATACGTTAGGATATTTTTTCCAAATCGCTGTCTTTCAATACTCGCTGATCAACACATACTCCTTACACAAAGAACATTTGTGTTTCCTATATGGTCTAGCAGTTAGGATTCCTGGTTTTCACCTAGGCAGCCTGGGTTCAACTCCTGGTATGGGAAATGTTCTTTAGAAACGTCCTCACTGTGGGACGAATAAAGGTATATCTTATCTTATCATGGTAATCAATAAAACCATTGCAAGGAACACATTCAATTATTGGGGAAAAAAGCCAGCAATTATTGGAAACCTGGCTATTATGCCCACATGTGACTTTAAAACATTCAATTATAATCCATTTTTCTAATATAATAAGCTTTCCACTAGATTTTGGAGCAAGGCTTTGGGGATTTTTGATTTGTGAACTTTAGTATGGTCAGGTACAGATGATGTGTGAGATTGGTGAGAAAGTCTGGGGTTCAGGCAGTGTTCCAGTTTATTTCAGTTTTTTTCACTCGAACTTTAACACACCATATCTTTATGAAAAACAGTAAAACAGTCTTGGGGCCTATTAGTTCCAATGAAGGGAAAACAATTGTTGTGTTACAACTGTGTGCAACTTTGTGGCAATGAAAACCATTTCTCCTGTTGTTCGAGGCAGATAGATGAATGTCTGATTGTTGACTGATGTCATTTGTTTTTGGTAGAATTGATGAAAATGGCTTCATATATTGTATCAAAATACTTTAGTATTTTTGTAGGTTAAAAGATATTGTAAAATACTTTTCAAGAAGTCTATATGAGGCCATCATAAAAATGACTCTAATTGGTGCCTACTCAGTAGTTTCCCAGACTTGTTGAGATCAGAACAGAAAACTGATCCATATGGAAGAAGGTGGTGAAGGTAAGAAACGTGCAGACTTCCAGCTTTCATATTGGTCATTCAATAATTGGTGAAATGATAAAATGTTTGATTTTAACTTCCAAATTTGCGTTCAGTGATTGATAAATAAATATTTGATTCCTGATCATTGTACCCTAATTGAAGTAGCAGTTTAGTAGGATCTTAAATTTGCCTACCATTGCAGGAATGACTGCTGGACACATAATATATTAATATAATTAGGATAAACAGTTAAATGACTGCTTGGTTAGAAACTGGTTGCATGAATACAGGTGCCATCAGTTGTCTTCTTATGAATGACTTGTTTGTCATTGAGTCAATGTTGCTGATGTTCCTTCGTTACCAAACATCAAGTAACTGAATTAGGATATAATTATTACAAACTGTGAAAAAACTTTCTTGCACCCTTGTAAAAGTATTTTTATATTTTTTAAAATACAAAAATACAGTAGTTTATTTTGACACATTGTGTGGCTGCTGTATAATATAAAGGTATTTGCTATTTTATTTAAAAATACATTTTGTATCTTTGCTCAAACCTGCCAGTCAACATAAAAATACAAATATCAGGATTAGGTTTAGATTTGTGTTCACACCACATTTTTCAAAACTGAACCGAAATACAGTCTTGTTTGTAGATTTTGTACAAAATTGTTCCCTGAGGTTCAGAATATGATCATTTTTGTTGTACCACAAACACAATGAATCAATGTGCAAGGCACAATTGGGACAATACAGAATCAATCAGTGCTAGTGGGTTTTTTTTATGCATTTGTTATAATGAATGTTTTGCCAATGTCTTGCAGTAATTCTAAAGCTGTAATGAGTTAAATGACCTGCTGACTCTATCTGCAGTAACTGATAAGCTGTTGATTCATGCTGACAGATGATGTGCTTTTTTACATTTGAGAGTCTGTCAGTCTGGCTGAGGAGGTATAAAGGGCAATACATGGATTTGACGGATGAAACGTATTCCCTCTCAGCTTAGAAATCAAACCGAGTTCAATATGATTGGTGAAACTCCATACTCTGGTGTCTGTCAGTTGCATTTGTGATTCAGTGTCCTCTATCAAACGTCACCCGTACAGGTAAGGAATCAAGCGAAGGAACACGAGGGAAAAAGACAAGATGGAAACTCCTGACTCCTTTACCACAGCCCCAATTCAACAGTATATTTAAAATGTTATGTTTGCATAGCATGATTGGCCAAAGAGCAACTGATTTTATTCAACTCTTCATTTGCATTCACATTTTGACCTATTGGAATTGCTTTAATATTAGCACCAGTAAATGAAAGGCATAAACACGAGACAAATCTACAATAATGTCTATGAAAACATTTATGGCAAATCCCAATGTCATTAAATCCTTTCATGGATCCTGTGAATAAATAAGTCCCTATTTTCAAATATTCCACAAGGACACTGGAAGGTTGTTCTCAATGCCCTTGTCACAAAGCAGAGGCTGTCATTTAAATCAAACTCTATTAACCAGAGCATCTGGAGCGTTCACGTGACTCCCCGATCCGAACCTGTATGCACCATCAAGGCTTACGAATGCAGCTTTCACCGCACCAGAGGTCACAAGAAACATCATGCTTAGATTAGAATGCATGCCTGCACATCGACAAGCAGCATTGCAAACATAAAAACACCTTCAAGGCATTTGTCTTTAGCTGGATTTAATTAACTGGTGTAACTGTTTAGAATATAAAGCATAGTTACATTTTAAGACCGGTGATAGCTCATAGGACACTGTTATCTGTCCAGAATATTAAATTTAGTGTAATACGGATTTTCCTAGGTGTCTGCACTGCTTAAGACAAGACAGGCTATGAGAAAATGTCTCTTTATGATTTCACACACATATAAGAGGAACACAGTTAGAATAGTGGATTTTTTTGTGTAAATCTGGACATAACCTGATAAAATCAAAATGTTAAAAAAGGAATGTGGGCCTATCCTGCAAAAAACGCTAAATCAGCCCATCACCCTCAAACTAACAGGTCATACTGAATAAGCTTGGCCAAGCAACTAAAACCAGTAAATAATATTTATATCACACGCAGAAATCTAAAACTATTAAACTGATATAATTTCCTGACTATTAATATCTTGCCATGCAGTATTTAATACAGTTATAAAACATGATACACCAAATATAATGTTACTATAAAATTAATGTTGTCTTCTTCATATCCATCTTTTATGCTAACTTTTGTGCTGGACTGTACAGATCAGCAGACATAAGCAGAAAAGGAATATTATTTGCCATATACAGTATAATACAAAAATCATTAGACAATTGAGAGAAAAATAGGTGTATTGAACAAAATGACACCACAAAATGTGAATACAGCATGAATCATCGAGCAATTAAAGTCCAACAGGCACGACACACAAAGCAAAGGCTAAAGAAACTGTTCAGGGAAAAATCCAATTCCTGCAAAGACTTAACAATCTTAACAAACTTAACATAGAAACTGTATATTAATATAATAATTGTATTGTATTAAATAGTAATTATAATAATAAAATATAGTATAATCTATAAAATACATTAATAGTAAAGATGCATTGATTTGAAAAAATGTGCATTTGAATCTAAGTTGGCATTTGTATTGCAATGTATAAATTTTAACATATTTGCATCGGTGAAAAACGATTTACTGATGTACAATTATTGTTGCTGATGTTACTGATGCACGTCCCTAGTATACAGGGAGTGCAGAATTATTAGGCAAATGAGTATTTTGACCACATCATCCTCGTTATGCATGTTGTCTTACTCCAAGCTGTATAGGCTGGAAAGCCTACTACCAATTAAGCATATTAGGTGATGTGCATCTCTGTAATGAGAAGGGGTGTGGTCTAATGACATCAACACCCTATATCAGGTGTGCATAATTATTAGGCAACTTCCTTTCCTTTGGCAAAATGGGTCAAAAGAAGGACTTGACAGGCTCAGAAAAGCCAAAAATAGTGAGATATATTGCAGAGGGATGCAGCAGTCTTAAAATAGCCAAGCTTCTGAAGCGTGATCATCGAACAATCAAGCGTTTAATTCAAAATAGTCAACAGGGTCGCAAGAAGCGTGTGGAAAACCAAGGCGCAAAATAACTGCCCGTGAACTGAGAAAAGTCAAGCGTGCAGCTGCCAAGATGCCACTTGCCACCAGTTTGGCCATATTTCAGAGCTGCAACATCACTGAGTGCCCAAAAGCACAAGGTGTGCAATACTCAGAGACATGGCCAAGGTAAGAAAGGCAGAAAGTCGACCACCACTGAACAAGACACACAAGCTGAAACGTCAAGACTGGGCCAAGAAATATCTCAAGACTGATTTTTCTAAGGTTTTATGGACTGATGAAATGAGAGTGAGTCTTGATGGGCCAGATGGATGGGCCCGTGGCTGGATTGGTAAAGGGCAGAGAGCTCCAGTCCGACTCAGACGCCAGCAAGGTGGAGGTGGAGTACTGGTTTGGGCTGGTATCATCAAAGATGAGCTTGTGGGGCCTTTTCGGGTTGAGGATGGAGTCAAGCTGAACTCCCAGTCCTACTGCCAGTTTCTGGAAGACACCTTCTTCAAGCAGTGGTACAGGAAGAAGTCTGCATCCTTCAAGAAAAACATGATTTTCATGCAGGACAATGCTCCATCACACACGCCCAAGTACTCCACAGCGTGGCTGGCAAGAAAGGGTATAAAAGAAGAAAATCTAATGATATGGCCTCCTTGTTCACCTGATCTGAACCCCATTGAGAACCTGTGGTCCATCATCAAATGTGCGATTTACAAGGAGGAAAACAGTACACCTCTCTGAACAGTGTCTGGGAGGCTGTGGTTGCTGCTGCACGCAATGTTGATGGTGAACAGATCAAAACACTGACAGAATCCATGGATGGCAGGCTTTTGAGTGTCCTTGCAAAGAAAGGTGGCTATATTGGTCACTGATTTGTTTTGTTTGGTTTTGAATGTCAGAAATGTATATTTGTGAATGTTGAGATGTTATATTGGTTTCACTGGTAAAAATAAATAATTGAAATGGGTATGAATTTGTTTTTGTTGTTGCCTAATAATTATGCACAGTAATAGTCACCTGCACACACAGATATCCCCTAAAATAGCTAAAACTAAAACTACTTCCAAAAATATTCAGCTTTGATATTAATGAGTTTTTGTGTTCATTGAGAACATGGTTGTTGTTCAAATTAAATCCTCAAATAAAATTAATCCTCAAAAATACAACTTGCCTAATAATTCTGCACTCCCTGTATAGTAATAGTAATGGAAATTAATAGTAATATATAAAAAAAAAAAATAAGGAATGCACATCTTTTAGATAAATTACCCCCATTCCAACGATTCACATATAGTTCTGAAAACTGGAGCTCTTTTTTTCCTCAAATAAAGTATGAACAGCTACATAAAACACATAAGCTGATCAAGTGTAACATAATTTATAACAACATAACTATCAGATCTGGAGTTTAAGGCTCTTCTGCTGTTATGCTTTACGATGCCGTAACCTATCCAATAACTGTGGGTAACAAACTGGGTCCATAACCGGAAGTAACAAACTGTTTTACTGCAGGTAAGCATGACATTACACACACACACACACACACACACACACACACACACACACACACACACACACACTTGCCGAAAGAAAGAAAGAAAGAAGGAGCAGATATTATTGCGTTAGTTGGATGGTGTAGCAGATGAGGTCTGATTGGATTACATAATAGGAGAGAAATTACACTCTTCATATCCACTTAAAAATGATATAATTAGACCACAACTCTCCACAGACACAGCAACACCAAAACGTCAGAGCAGCCAATCGTGGGACTGAGAGAGAGAGAGAGAGAGAGAGAGAGAGAGAGAGAGAGAGAGATGAGCAGTGGAATAGACAATGATGGACTGGTCTACATTTTGCCTTCCAGCAATGGAATAATCTTAGATGGTGATAAATTCATGTCTAACACATCACACAGTCCAGATCTGGAGGATCACAGAATTTATAATGCATCAATCGCATGTAATTAGCAAGGTCTTTCTGAGATTAAACCAGTGTACTTCTGTGCAGGGCTATATTTTCTACAGCAGATCTGTTAATGTTAAGTAAATGGTGTAATAGGGAGTAAAATTTGGAATGACGAAAATGCTTCCCTCTATATTTTTCCACTCTCTCACACACACACACACAGGCCTCAATATGTACAACCCAACACTATCAGAAGCACTGCTTTTATTCATTTGAAAAAGTTCTTAGTTGATGTTGTTGTTGGTGTTGATATAAAGTTTCTGCAATCCCTTCGAAGACTAGCAATGAGTCTCCTCTGCCCTCCGAGAGTGACACCCGAGATCAAATTAGCGATCTGAATAATGTGATAAAGCGATCTGGGTGAGATAAAGAGCCTTAGGCTATCTCAACCCTAATGAGGATTCATTAGCTGATCTCCTTTTCCCTGCAGTCTCACAAACACACATGCACCAAATCCTCTGGTGGGAATTTCTATAGCTGACTTTTTTTTTTTTTTTAGCAAAAAAACAGTTTTATCTTAATACCTGCAGTGTTATTTAATGTGTTCTGTACTCACCTGAATAGATTCACTGTTCATTTAATAATGTGTTCGTTTACATGTGTAGATGCGAAAGCAATATTATTTTAAGTGTATAGTGGGATGTCTTTTTTAGAGGGTAACCAGGTATAGTGATTTACTTTAGAGTCTCAGCGTGCATTTTGGGATGATCAGTGTTAATAAATGGAATTATGGCATGCAATTATTGTATTGTAAATGTTTTCCTTTACTTTTGCTGCAATTACTAAACAGGTTGACATGCAACAAACTGATCATTTTATAACCCAGATGATTGACTTTATTTATTAGTGATTATTAATATACATTTGCCCTGTTTCCATCAGGAAGACGTCTATTCACACAGTTCATTATTAGTGCTTATGAAGAGCTATACAGTAGGAATATATGTACAAAGCAGAGTGTTGGAAAGAGATTCAACTGTAAAGGTGTTAGAAAAGTGCTCGTGGTATTGTGAAGTGGTGTGAATTAAAGTGAGATACCGCTCACCTTGAAACTTGAAGCCCTCGATGTGCACCCACAGGCACAGGTCCTCAGTGTCGCAGTCGCAGCGCCACGGGTTTCCGCTGAGGCCGAGAGCGCGCAGCGCGGGAAGCGCCACCAGCGTGCTCACGTTCAACGTGGTCAGGTTGTTGCGGCTCACGTCGAGCACCTGCAGCGCGCTGTTCTCGGCGAACGCGTCCGCGTGGATCTCGGACAGGCCCGGGTTGTCGGTGAGGCGCAGCATGACGAGGCTGGCGAGCGCGCCGAACGTGCGGTCCTCGATGCGCGCCAGCGCGTTGAACGACAGGTCCAGGTAGGCGAGTTTGCGCAGGTTGCCGAACGTCGACTCCGAGATCTCCGAGAGAGAGTTGTTGCTGCAGTCCAGGTACACCAGGTCGGACAGGTAGTTGAGTTGGAGCGGTGGCAGCTCGCCGATGCGGTTGTCGCTCAGGATGAGCTGGCGCGTCGCGAGCGGAAGGTCCGCGGGAAAGACGCTGAGCCTCTGGCCGGCGCACTGCACCACCAGCTGCTCGTCGCACACGCAGCGCTCCGGGCAACCGGCGCTCAGAGCCGGGGAGGGCGCCGCGCCTGCCGCCACCATCAGCAGGAAAGCCAGCCGCAGACACTGGACGCTGGCCTCGGCCAACACGCGCATGATAGCGGCGGCCGCTTCATCAAGCGCGTGTGCCCGAGCGCAGCCACATCCTTCATGGAGCCCGTCGGGGGGAAAACTGGACGTCCGTGCGAGCGGGTGCACTTTGGAGATTGCACACAGTTACTGTGTGTGTGCGTGCTTGCGTGCGTGCGCGCGCGCGTGAGTGTGTGTGTGTGTGTGTGCTCCGGGTCTGGTCAGTCCTTCACACGTGGACGCTGCGTAACTGTTTGGAAACGAGTCCTTCTAAGTGGACTCAGAGCAGCTGGTTTAAACCGCCACAGGTAAATTACTCTGAAGTTATTGCGACTTGCATCTGCTGCTGTCCATGTGTGTGTGTGTGTGTGTGTGTGTGTGTGTGTGTGTGTGTATTGGAAAGGTTGATAGACTGTTTACATTACGCACTATCAATCTCGTGTCCCTTTTATTCGCTTGCCTGCTTCTGCGCTCTCGAGACACACCAGTCCTCCAGTGACGCATTCAGGTGTGTGTGTGTGTGTGTGTGTGTGTGAGAGAGAGAGAGAGAGAGAGAGAGAGAGAGAGAGAGAGAGAGAGAGACACACGCTTCAACCAGTCCAGACGACCACGTGACAGCGAGATCCTGACAAGACAAGGTCCAGTGCCCGGACTTCAGATGTTTCATTGACTTTGATCCTCCTTTAGTGCTGCGTGGAAACGAAAGACGGGGTCCGTACGTGGAGGAGCAGGAACCTGCTGGGGGGTCGAGCGTTTATCTGCTCTCTGTAATTTCATTCACGTGGGTCTGTCTGTCATCACACTACAGTGTGTGTGCGGTCATCTCAGTCATTGAAACTGTGAGAGAAGGGGGATTGAGAGAGAGAGAGAGAGAGAGAGAGAGAGAGATGTACTGTAGGCTATTACCTTTTTTAGCAATTTAATATATAGCCCTAATATATGCCTCCCATCCAAACACTTTTCCAAACCTCCACACAAAAGCGTTTTATCAGTGGTTATATAATAGAGATAGTGCAGACATCATGCTATTCATCTCTACTCATAATTTAGCCTATAGTTCAAGTCACCAAGTTGCAAAAGACTCAAAGTGGCAGGTGAGCCTTAGTCATAGGAAAATTATATTCAGGATCAGAGTAAAAACCTGTAATAAACACCCCCTCTGCATGCAGCTTTCTTTGGTTGAACGTTGTCTAGAACAATTACTTCGGATAGACAAGATAACAAATGGTCTTCGTATTTTTTAAATAGCTTACTGTGTTCATGTAGTCATGGATTTTAAATTGTACAACGGGATCCATTCTGGTTTCATTTCAAATGGGAAATCCAATTCAATTCAATTCAGTTTTATTTGTATAACACCTTTTAAAAATAGACATTGTCTCCAAGCAGCTTTGCAGACGTTATACAGTAAGATTATTCCTAACGTGCAAGCCAGTGGCGACAGTCCAACGAAAAACTCCCTGAGATGAAAAAAGGAAGGAATCTTCAGAGGAACCAGTCTCAAAAGGGAACCCATCCTCCTCAACACCAAATGTCCATTCATTACAGTTTCACCATTGTTGAGGTGTTCTGACGCTTAAATGCAGAACCTAAGCCATTGCAACAACATGATTTAGAATTCTGAAATCTTTAAAACAAACCAAGTCAATGTTCAATAACTTCACTATTTTTGGTCCCTGTTTAAATGTAGGCCAATGTGATATTTAATATGTTAACCACTTTGTTCGAAAGGTCAGATTTTCTGTTCTGATGTTCTGAAGTACGTTTTTCAGATGACATTCTGATGGATTTGATGTAAAAACGAATAAATAATTGTGCTCACATTTGTGAAGTCTGCCTTCTTGGGTGAACGAAATACTAAGAACCTGTGACATTCTTGTGAATTTTATAAAGATTACCCTTTTCAATAAAGCTGATGTCAATTGATTTATTCAAATTAGAAAAGAATAGAAAAAGCATTTCCCAGATGGTTGGGTCCCACTGCAGCTATGCAAGATGTATTCATCAAACAGTAAACAATAAAAGCTCTCTGTCTGACTCTAAATGCATTGCAAAGATGTTGGTTTTTCAATTATAACTTATATTCTTATATTCATTAAAACATTTTGCATGTATCTTTAAGGTGTAGATATTGCACAATTAATAGACTTAAGCCAGATAAGCATAAATTCATTGCACCATTACATTTATTAATTAATGCCTGCAATGAAACAGTGCTTGGGGTCAGTGGTTTTAGACAGTCCACATACGTATTACCCAGTCAGTGCGTTTGTGGCGCGCCTGGCAGCAGGTGGGTGGTATTCTCTGATCAATGTCAGTATACACTGTACAATTGAGCTCATTAGTGTAACTTTCATCATTGGGTAGATGCCAGGGGCTCAGTTTGCAGAAGGAAGGGTGTCAGGTGAGGGTGAGGAGAGAATCTCCATTATTATTTAATGCAGGGGTCACCTGTCAGAGGACTTGTTGCAGTGCCTGGAACAGGGTGTCCTTCCACAGAAAAAAAAAGATAAGGGGTGGTTTCTGAGTGGAAAGTCCAACACGATCTACTTTATGTTATTCACTGGCAAATCTTACCATATCCATTTAGCCAGAGAATTAGGCAGTAAATGATCACAGTGCCACTTTTTACATCCCAGAATGGTGCTAGTTTGAGAACCACCTGGATTTATGTCTCAGATTAGTAATGGAACGCTAGTGCCTACTCAGAGGTGTTTTCACACAAAGTCTCTTCTGCATTACTGAGATCGGTGATCCACAATTCTGCATAAGCAGCTCACTAATAATCTCTGAACATGACAGAAAACTATTCCCCCTGGTGCTTTTAGGAACATCCTCCCTCACTCAGACGCATCAGACTGGCTCAGGAATGAAGCTTACTGCTTATAGCTTGCTCCCTCACCGCTATAAAATACGTTCAAAGATTTACAAATAAAATTCACATTGCCTGAAGAAAGAAATTTTAACTTGCTTCAGTCTAATAAATACTTATTACTCTGAAAATCTAATTAAGAAGTATAATGATCTTTTTCTTGAAACCTGACATATCACATGTTCATGTATATAGTGTTCATACAAGCTTTTTAAATGTCCCATTCTATAATTAATTGTGCTGTTGTGTGCCATGTGCTGTTATAATAACCTCCACTCTTTTGGGAAGATGTTCTACTAGATTTTGGAGTGTGGAGATTTGTGATCATTCAGCCACTAGGGTGTTAGTAAAGTTAGGTACTGATGTAGGTGAGGTAAGGAAGGTCTGGAGTGCAGTCAGCGTTCACATACATTGCAAAGGTGTTCAGTAGGGTTGATGTCAGAGTTCTATAGCAGGAGATCTTCCACTCCAACACGTATATAAGCATATCTTCATATCTTCATGGCTTTGCACACAAGGGCACTACCATGCTAGAACAGGTTTGGGACTTCTAGTTGAATTGAAGGGAAAATCAGCATTCCAAAGACAACTTTGTGGTAACAGTTTGGGAACAACATATAAACTTCAGGTGTCTGATACTGAAGTCCCTCTAGTGTACTCACAGTTAAAAGAGCAGAGAAAGCTAACTAGATTGCAGTCATAAAACTAACTGTTCTTAGATAGCTGATAGTTTTTTTACTTTCTGAAGCGTTTCTGCTTAGAAACTACACTGACAGAGAATTATTCCATATTTCTATATTCCATATACTGAAGTCTGACTGAAACAATGCTCCAGCCATAATCTGCAATTGAAGCTTGAAATATACAGTAGTGCTAACATTTAATTAATTGTGATGTGCAGAACAATTTCACTGCATTACAATAAATATATTATCAGGGGCAACAACAATAAACTCTAATAATTTCCCATTTCACTGTTTCCTCTTTGTGCATCGCAATTTCACAGGCTTTAGTTAGTTGCAATATCATCAGGATGCAACCTGCCTACACTTATTCATCTCTGATGAGATGTTAATGGGAATACTGTAAAAAGGCTCAACTTGACATCGCTCTCTGTTTCCCTCTCATACACACACACACACACACACACACACACACACACACACACACACACATACAAAACAACGCTGTTTGGAAGATAAAAAAAAACCATCTAATTTGTTCACTGCTCTGGCCTGATTAGCACATGCTCTAAAATGTGTCAAGAGATTATTTTCACATTGAAAACTTACAAAGACAACATACAATCTCCTGCTGAATAGTTATAATTATTTAGTAATTCATACAATGTTTCATAGTCAAGTTTAAGGGTATATCTAAAACCATTCCCATGAGTGTGAAGCAGATAAACACTCTACATGGGACAATAATTCATTACACTTCTTCACACATAGGGCAACTAAGCAGTGATAATGTTTTTCCTGCAGGGTGAAAAAACCACAGAAACATGAGGAAAGCATGTATTTCGCTTTTCTGAAGGGTTGAATGAGGAAATCACATTGCATGTTGAAGATGCATTTGAATGTAAGTAAAGAACATTCATATTTTTACACAGACAGCATGCGAATGTAAAGGCAGAAGAGAAATCTGAATTGTGGGAAATGAATAAAGCATGAAAAAAGCTGATTATGATGGCTGACTAAGCAAGCTGAATGTTCTGTAAGTTTGGAAGAAGGGGCAGCTCAGTGGTTACGATTTTGGACTTCTGATCAGACAGTTGTGAGCTCAAATCCCCCCACCAATAAGCTGCCACTGCTGTGCCCTTGAGCAAGGCCCTTACTCCTGAATCAGATAATTGTAAGTCGTTCTGGATAGAATTTTTTAAAAAATATGGCTTCTCTGAGCAATATTATAAATAATATTTGTGTGTTGTCTCTTTTGACACTTGAAAAGACATTCGAAGCTGAAGAGTTTCCAGTGTTTAATCATAACAATGTCATTACATCATGACATGTTGCCTTTAAAATACTCCTGATAGAACGCTTCTCACATCAAATATTTTTCCTAAAGTTTGTTAGCTCAAAATAAATCGAACCACTTTGTGCTAATATTTGTGTTGCACTATTCCTTTGGGGAAAAAAAGCTTTAACTTTATATGCATATGATTGGACTTGGATTTGGAATTTATGTACAGTATGTGTCATTACCTACGAAGAATTCCCCATCAAATGTTTCTGTCTAGCATTAATGTGAGGGTTGGCCCTCTTTTATTTTCTGTTTAAACACGATCTCTCACTGTGCATCGACGTAGCATATACTTGTTTTTATGTTTTATTGTTAGAAAGTCCAAATAGATGTAATAATATTTTACCGTCTATCTATCCGTCTATCTATCTGTCTGTCTGTCTGTCTGTCATTTACTAGTCATACATATTTGAAATAGTTTGGCATATTCAAATCAAATCAAATCAAATTTTATTCGTCACATACACATACATACAGAGTACGACATGCAGTGAAATGCTTTATACGACTGACCGGCATGAGGGAATGGGGTGGGGCGAAGAATAAAATAAAATAAATTCACAAACCGCGAATTTATTCGCCATTTATAGCAGCTCCTCGTTAGTATAGTGGACAGTATCTCCGCCTGTCACGCGGAAGACCGGGGTTCGATTCCCCGACGGGGAGACAAGCAAAATGTTTGAACCTTTTTCTTCGTATATATTCATATATACTTTGTATATTTCGTCTGTCTGTCTGTCTCTTTGCCCGTACTATGAAATGACAATAAAGATCGATCTGTCTGTCTGTCTGTCTGCCTGTCTGTCTGTCTGTCTGTCTGTCTGTCATTTACTAGTCATACATATTTGAAATAGTTTGGCATATGTCATTTACAGAATAATTGTGATGTACTGGTGTATTTTAGTCGCTGTATTTGTCAGCTCCTCGTTAGTATAGTGGACAGTATCTCCGCCTGTCACGCGGAAGACCGGGGTTCGATTCCCCGACGGGGAGACAAGCAAAATTTTTAAACCTTTTTCTTCATATATTCTTCGCATATATTCATATATACTTTGTATATTTCGTCTGTCTGTCTGTCTGTCTCTTTGCCCGTACTATGAAATGACAATGAAGCTCTATCTATCTGTCTGTCTGTCTGTCTGTCTGTCTGTCTGTCTGTCATTTACTAGTCATACATATTTGAAATAGTTTGGCATATGTCTGTCTGTATGTCATTTACAGAATGATTGTGATGTACTGGTGTATTTTACTCGCTGTTAATCTCAGCTCCTCGTTAGTATAGTGGACAGTATCTCCGCCTGTCACGCGGAAGACCGGGGTTCGATTCCCCGACGGGGAGACAAATGGATTTTTTCAACATTTTTTTCATATATTCTTCGTATATATTCACATATTCTTTGTATATTTCGTTTGGTGTTCAGGAACCAGCCAGTAAATCTAAAGCTTTCAACAAATATTGAGTAATCATTTTATTAAATAGATATTACACGATATTACACGATATTGCACACTCCCTTCTCATCTTAACAAGTATTTGATAGGTTGGTCAGGTAACACTTTAGGTCAGATCCTCACTAATATAATGGATAAAATAGGATTAATGAATTAATGTTTAAATAAACAGTACGTTTTTTATTTTTTGTCATATGTGCATAAGTTTATTACTTTTTTGTATCCCTAGTATAATGTTTATTATCTCCAGATTAGTGATTTCCTGAGTAAATGACTGGTATATAACACCTTTCTTTTTACTAACCAAATAATTTGGCTGTAGTGTCATTTTGGAATTTTATAAACGTATCTGCTAAGCATTAATCTCGACTCCTCGTTAGTATAGTGGACAGTATCTCCGCCTGTCACGCGGAAGACCGGGGTTCGATTCCCCGACGGGGAGACAAGCATTTCTTTTAAACCTTTTTCTTCATATCTTGGTTTACTACACGTATGAAACTAAACAGCCCCAAAGACTGCCTCAGTATGACAAACCCCTGTGCTCAAACTGAGACCTGTGAAGACGTGGTTTGTGAAATTTGACGTGGATTATCCTGATCTTTGAATGACTGTAAGACTGTAAGAGGTTTAAGAATCCCTCCTGTGGAGAACATTGCTGTAGGAATTATTATTTGATGTGGAGATAATTTCTACATCAGAAATGAAAATATGATTTTCATTTACTTCACTACTGTTGAAGTAAACTACTGTTTTGTGTCATTACCAAAATCCCTCCACGTTACAGGAATGTTCACTTTCCCACAATGCACCTCGAAGAGCAGAGCTTACTGTGTCTCCTTACTGGAAATGACATCAGATTTTCTGACACCTCTTTATTACTTATTTAGCTGTTGCTAAATTATTACTAATGTTAGTGTTTTTTATCACATACTGTTCCAGTATGACTCCTGTGCACAAACTGAGATCCATGAAGACATTTGAGTTTGCACTTAAGCACACAAAAGAACCCCAGACCTCCTCTTCAGCATCGGTACCGGATCTCAGTGAAGCTCTTCTATAAACATTCTATAATCCTGGCTCTGGCATACGGTGGTCTTTTGATATCTAAAATAGAAACAATTATTTCATCAATTCATGTTCTATTTGTCCTTATTGTAAGTCTAACATTTGGCTGTACTGCTTTACAGCACATTTTGTACACCAGGGCATAATGAGCATTTGTTTGGTGCAATTTTAGTTCAGTCAGAGCCCAATTTCTCTGAATATAAGTGTGTGTGTGTGTGTGTGTGTGTGTGTGTGTGTGTGTGTGTGTGTGTGTGTGTGTGAATGTCTCTAATTCCAGATTACATGGCTCTTAAAGAATGTAGGTGTCAATGCATCACATTCCAACTAATCATGCTATGTCACTAGGGGTGTTTGGTATCGTAACCTCCCCATTTCATCTCTTTAATCTGGAACAGACTGACTGTGTCATTCCTTGTCCTTGAGGATCAGTTCTGCTTGCACTTAACCTTCACCCTCTTACCCCAGCTGCCCTTCTAGCACCTCAGCTGTTGCTCACCTTACCCATGTGCTGCAGTATAACATAGCGAGAGAGAGATAGCCCTGACGCACCTGAAGTAACTGACCCGTGTCAACTGATATAAAGCTCTTTTTCCGCCCCGTGTGTTGTCAGTATCGCCTGAACTTGAGTAATCCAAAGCGATGAGTGAGGTTCTGCTTGCAACACGTTGGACATCCGAGTCTGGAATCATGTGGAAGCATGAATTGCTGAGAGAGATGACTTTGTAAATTGTGTGGAACTGTCTTAAGATTTGCCACTAATGACAAAACTATTGCTGAAGGAGGCAAATCTTTACCTATTATCTGATTTTTTTCACTGTAATGCTGCAATGAACCTAGTATATATTTAACTGGTCCATAGTGTGTGGCTTTTGTTTCCAATGCAAAATATTTTGCATGGTTTCACAGTTGCAGCTTTCTACTTCATGGTAACAGTTTGGGAAAAAACACACATAAATATGATAATCAGGTATTCACACTATATTTGGACATACAGTGTTTACGTGGAATATCGGACTACTGATAAATAAAAAGGCTCTTGCATTCATGGTGCAGATCAGTTATTAAAACATTAAGCTATAGTGTAGATGTCAGGAAATAAAAGCTGAAATGCCGATCTATTGTTGCACATTCAAGATGATGTCAAATCCAAACATCTTCAATATGTAGCAACAACACTAGTATTATCCTTGCTGTTCCAATACTTTTAGAAGAACCAGGGGAAAAAATTAAGCCTTGTGAACTACATGTTTCTAATTAGGATAATAATTAAATTATTGATATTGATGATTGATAATGAATTTGATTATTCAACTGCAACAGGCATGAGCGCAATCACACAGGCACATTAATGATTAAATTAATGAATTAATATAATTGGAAGCATTTCATATGTTTCATATACAAAGTGGAATTAAAAGAGTTGTTCATAAACAACTTGAAATAAGTTATGAACAGGGAGTTAATAAATGTTTGGAAATATGGAAAAACATTACAATTATATCATATTGAATGGTTTTGATGGGGAATATTAGGTTCATTGGTTCAGACTGGAGAAAAAATATTTAAGTCCCTTTATTTCAGATTGTGATAACCCAAGAAACTTTAAACCTCCAACACAAGGCTAAATTGTGTCTCGTTAAGAAAACGTGGGCATATTTATGTAATACGGTTGAACATGACAACCGTATTACAAGTTTATCACCAGATCTTTGCCCAACTGATGAAAGGAGTAAAGAGAGAGAACCAATCCCTCCCCACTCTCAGCCAAACTACAACTAAAAGAAGTTTTAGGGTGGGCTTCAAGACTAGAAAATCATTGCAAACAGTTCAATACAACAGTTTGGTGATGTCAGTGGACTGCAGAATTGATAAAGTTATTGTTAGAATGGGATATGCAACCATATATTATATGTCTTGACTTTCACTTAATTACTTTAAAGATTGTTTCTGTACTTTTGCTTGTTCAAAAAACAGTGATCTGCCACCAATGGTGCCATGTCGAATTTCTTAAACGCACCTAGATAAAAAAAAGTCAGGAATTAAAAGCTGAAATTAGAATCGATCATTCCATGTCTATTCACCTTTTGATATCGGATCCAAATACCTTTTTTGTGTAGCAACAAAATTTGCCACTATACTTTCTGTTGCAGAGGGAGCTGTACAGGTTTGATGATCAGGTGTCCACATACCAATATGTTATATATATTATATTATATATATATATATAGAGAGAGAGAGAGAGAGAGAGAGAGAGAGAGAGAGACCATCGTTGCATTTATGAATAAATCTCTGAGTTACAATACAAATAGTGGAAAATGTGAAATAAATATTTTGTCTCCCCGTCGGGGAATCGAACCCGGTCTTCCGCGTGACAGGCGGAGATACTGTCCACTATACTAACGAGGAGTCGGTGTTAACGCTTTCAAGATACGTTTATGAAATCTCAATATGGGTCAGTTAAAAGAAAGGTGTTTAGATACCAGTGATTTACTCAGGAAATCACTAATCTGGAGATAATAAACATTACACTAGGGATACAAAAAAGTTATAAACTTCTGCACATATGACAAAAAATAAAAAACGTACTATTCATTTAAACATTAATTCATTAATCCTATTTTAACCATTATACTAATGAGGATCTGGCCTAAAGTGTTACCTGATCAACCTATTAAATACTTGATCAGATGAGAAGGGAGTGTGCAATATCGTGTAATATCGTGTAATATCTATTTAATCAAATGATTATTCAATCTAATATTTGTTGAAAGCTTTAGATTTACTGACTGGTTCCAGACCACCATTTTATGCCTATGTCCACTCAATGTCCAGAGATTATATAAATGTATGTTTTTGCAGGTGCAAAATTGCTTATTGATCGCATGTGCCCAAATGACAGTCTGCTAAATTGCAAGCTTAATGATGTGTGTGGTGATGGATTATACGTCTAATTCCAGATGACAAAGATGTCCAGGTTATAGGGAAAGGCTTGAAGGGGAAAGGTGAAGGGGAAAAGGTGGTGCCCTTGGAGAACGCAGGAAATATTAGAAAAGTATCCAAGAGTAGTGGTCAGGAGGCCTGAGGAGGAAGAACCTGCCTTGGTTCATAACTACAGACTTTTGTTGCAAATAGCACCATCTAGTGGAGAACACTGACCCTGAACTTTACCATTGTTTACCTTGATCCTGGAGGAACAGGGTTTAAATTTACTGCACTTAACACATACACACACACACACACACACACAAACCCATAATATAAATGTGTATTTTCTTAATCTTTGAGTAATATTATAAGGGTAATAATACTCTATGAGTATATTGTGTTTTTTTCCCACAGGCTATACTCAGCATGAACATTTAAAATATTTATAACTACACATTGTCCATCATAACTGACATATCTGTACATAGAATCCAAATGGCCCATTTGTAAACTGAACACTTGTAAATAACATCTGTACATTTATTTAACACCATTTTTACTCTGTATATATTCATTATTTAACTGTCCGGTTTACTATTCTGTTCATTATGTCTGTACTTCTTCTGCACTGCTTATGTAAGCAAATTCCTTGTGTGTGTAAGCATACTTGTTAATAAAGCTATATCTGATTCTGATTTAATGAAAAATGGACAGTGTGTTGAAAAAAAACAAACATGGCAGCCACCCTCCTGTGTGCTTTTTATATCAAAGTACACACTGAGCAGTGAACGGCTCTTTGTTTGCTCAAGCCATTATTCGACCTTTGTTCCATAAAACAAAGGTTAAACTGCACATACTGGCTAACAGATCACAGACTTTCAGCAGGTTTTTGATAAGCAAAAAAATATTTTATTTTTTATTAACTTCTCATCTAAACCTTCAACCACGTTAGCGTTGGATTGATCCTTGCGTCCTGCGAGTCATACCCATGCTCTTGAGTTCTTTTTTATTTGAATTTACTGCTGCACCTTAAATGACTACAGATACTACATTTGCTATTCTTGTTTAATCAGTCTGGAGTACAAAAGCCACTAAATTTACCAACTGGGACAATTTCTCTCTTAGAAGGTTCATGTGATATTGTATAAAATGCGTAGTTATCTGTCAGTGTTTGAGTTTAAAACAATTAATTATGTTAAAAAAAGGTTTTTTTTATCACTTTTCTTCAAACCATTAATTACTCTCAGCACACTGATCCATTAACAACTCAGTGTTCCTGATTTATTCCAAGTTTTGCAAATCTTTTCATTCAGCTTTACGTACAGTCATATGTTTCCAGTTTCATCAATTCCATCATTAATGCACTTGTAAGATTATGCATTTAATATCAATTATAGCACATATAGCTATAGTGTAGCAGTTTAAATTATCGTAATAGCATAGTAAATTACATTTATAATCACAATTGCACGCACAGGGATGTCATACGTTCAGCACAGATAATAGGGTTTATCGTGAACGTCTCTTTTGTAGCATACAAAGACGTGAAATGTTTTTTCTTTTTAATATTTACTTGTTGTTCTTAACTCTAGCAGTTGAAGGATTTTATTTTATTGATTTGTGTCCTAAATATAATACCATACATAACACAATACCTTACATAATAACACGATCAGTTTAGATCTCATTTAGAAGTTAGTTTTCCATCCAATGGAATATGTTCTATATCTGTAAAACAATATCAATTTTAAATACTAGAAGTATTACGTAATTAAATACATTTCTAGAACTGTATTTTTTTGGACATTTTTGAGATAAGCACCTATACTCCCAGTGAATTTCTTGCATGAATTCTCTAAGGTAAATCATCCTCTGTTCCAAAACAGCCCCAGTACATAGTCAGCTGGGTAAATTTGCCATCTGTTCAGTGTGTAAGTGTGACCCCAGTGATCCTTGTTTTTTTCTTAAACTAATACTATTTAATCACACCTGCTCTAAATTTGCCATACGCTGCCTAACTGTCTTTATGGCAGTGAAGTACTGTGATGCTTTTCTGTTGCCCCCCAGGTGTTTGCATTCTTGGTTGGATTTATTTTTAACGTTGTCAAAAGTGTCACCTTCATCTTCTTTGCCTTGACAAACAGAGAACCCATTTCCTGTACTTTATTATACAGTATTTTATTGTTTGGATGCACAAATGCTTAGAAAAAAAGACGTTTGTTAACTTCCTGAAAGTGATATTTTAAAGGTTTTAATAGCTATTAGAGCCTGTTGTGTTTTGTTATAGAAAATCCACCCAGTTATATGCAACATAAAATTGGTTGACTCAGCCAGTTTTCTCTACCACAGTATGTCCAGTCACCAATAAGTCACAAGTAGCTAGCTCTTCTCTTGGGTATTCTGGTGTCCAGTTCAGCTCTGTATATTAAAAACAAACAAGCCAACAAGCAAATGCAATGCAATGCATTTGTTTTAATTGAGTAACAATACATCATTATATTTTTTCTGACTCATCATTGTCATCTTAAATCTCATCACGCTGGAATCATTTCTTCCTTTTATTTTTCTTTCTGCACTTTGCAGACCACTGAGCAATCAGTAAAAATGCTTTAGAAAAATTACACATGTCCTCTATGCCCTTGATATCCAACACGTGCTGGCACACTTCACCCTGAATATTAGGTTTGTTGTGGTTTTAATTAACCATAATGTTTTTTTATGCTGGATTAACTGAGTAATCTGTGATGTGATAAAGTCTAAAGTCCAAAGTCTTTATAACCTGTGCTTTTATTCCTCCATTTGCTCCACACTTTCCTTACTGAGAGTAAACTCTTTGCAGAGTTAACCCACTGAAGTCTGCTGGACCAGACAACATTCCTGGCAAAGTGCTCAGAGAATGTGAAGAAACAGCTAGCGGATGTCTTTACCGACATCTTCAACATCTCCCTGAGCAGCAACGTTGTTCCTACGTGCATTAAGACGACGACCATCGTCCCTGTTCTGAAGAAGTCTACTGTCTCCTGCCTGGCCCTCACCCACCTGGACAACAAGGACATGAATGTACGAATGAGGTTCATTGACTTTAGCTCAGCATTCAACACAATCATCGCTCAGCACCTGATTGAGAAGTTGAGCCTACTGGGCCTGAACACCTCCCTCTGTAACTGGATCCTGAACTTCCTGACTGGGAGACCTCAGTCAGTCCAGATGAGGAACAGCATCTCCAGCACCACCACACTGAGCACTGGGGCCCCTCAGGGCTGTGTGCTCAGTCCACTGCTGTTCACTCTGCTGACTCACAACTGTGTAGCAACGCACAGCTCGAACCACATCGTCAAGGTCACCAATGATATGACCGTAGTGGTTCTCATCAGCAAGAACGACAAGTCAGCATACAGAGAGGAGGTGCACCAGTTAACAGCCTGGTGTGGAGCGAACAACCTGTCTCTGAACATTGACAATACCAAAGAGATGGTTGTGGAGTTCAGGAGAGCACAGAAAGGTCATTCTCCACTGAACATCAATGGATTCTTGGTGGAGATTGTCAAGAGCACCAAATTCTTTGGTGTTCATCCGGTGGATAACCTCACCTAGTCACTCAACACCAGCTGCATCACCAAGAAATACCAGCAGCGTCTCTACTTCCTGAGAAGGCTGAGGAATGCTCATCTCCCTTCCCCTATCCTGACCATGTTCTACAGAGGGACCATTGAGAGCATCCTAAACAGCTGCATCACTGCCTGGTTTGGGAACTGCATTGTCTCGTATCGCAAGTACCTACAGAGGATAGTGAGGACGGCTGAGAAGATTCAGTCTTCTGTATTGTTATTCTGTTTTTTAGTGTAGCACTAGGCTTCTAGAGGAACGTTTTTACTGTGTACTGTGTACCAATGTGTATAGTAGAAATAACAATAAAAGCCTCTTGACTCTCTCTTGACTCTTAAGCAGCTAGGAAAATATTGTTGTTTTTTTAATATTGCATCTTTTTTGTTTTTCATAGCAGATATTATGTTTGGGAACAGATAAAAGAATGTGGAAACAAAGTGTATGAAAAATCATCTGTCATGCTGTCTGTATTAAAACCTCCATTGCTAAATTGCTTTCATTGCTTTTCGAAAATGGTTTTATGTTGTCAATTTGAAGATTCTCTAGAATTCAGTGAAGATGCCCATTAATAGACAGGTTTTCATAAAATTCTATTTAACTGATCCAATCAACAAAAAAAATAAAATTGTGTAAGACCCTGCAGACAATTTATCCTATAGTGACATTTCATCATAATTTGGTGAAATTATAGCGGCCCAACATGTTTTACTCTTTAAACTTGTAGTCGCTGTGTCCTGCCAAGCATTGACTCATAAATGAATCTTTTTTCTTTTTTGTGTGTGACTGTGCCACACGTTGCAATAAATTTTTTGGTGAAGAAGACAATTCAATTCAATTCAATTCATTTTTATTTGTATAGCGCTTTTAACAATGAACATTGTCTCAAAGCAGCTTTACACAGATAATGTGGTGATTAAACGTAAATATGTTCTTTGTAAGTATGTTTGTCCCTGATGAGCAACTGTGGCAAGGAAAAACTCCCCGGGATGGCATAAGGAAGAAACCTTGAGAGGAACCAGACTCAAGAGGGAACCCATCCTCATCTGGGTTGCACCAAATGTCCATTTGAAGCAGATATACAATGTTGCGGGGTACAGTGATGATGATCAGAAGTGAAAAGTAGTCCTGAGTCAGTGTAGGAGACTGTTGACATTAACTACAGTCCTCAAAGCACCCGTTCTACTCCGGAATTACATGGAACCACCCAAGGTGTTGATGAGAGACCGTCCCAAGCTGCACAGAAGTGTAAAGATCCACGGAGGGGAGAGGGGCAGGAACAGTGGTCACTGGAGCCTCAGGAGCATGTTTAACTCGACAGAGAGAGAGAGAGAGAGAGAGAGAGAGAGAGAGAGAGAGAGAGAGAGGGTGACGGGAAGAGAAGGATATGGATTATTAAGTGTCCCTATTGGTGTATGAAAGTTAATGTCACTGTGCAGTTTGGACTCCGGCAAGACTCGCTATGGCAACATAACTAAAAGGGAGAACCAGAAGGTAACACAGACATGAGGGATCTCTGGGATAAGAGACGACCCACCACACCACCGTCAACAAACCCGAGTGAACGTGTGAATGTGAGGGGACGACAACATACAAATATCCCAGTTCACCAAACACTCTATATCCATGCTCCCTCCAGATCTGAGCCTTTACCTAAGAAAAATCTACTGATAAAAGGCTTGACTAAGTTTTCAACCTCGACTTGAACACTGAGACTGTGTCTGAGTCCCGAACACTGGTTGGAAGGCTGTTCCATAACTGTGGGGCTTTATAAGAGAAAGATCTGCCCCCTGCTGTAGTCTTCATTATTTGAGGAACCAACAGATGCACCTTTTGATCTAAGTAGGCGTGGAGGATCATACTGGTACAGAAGTTCACTCAGATACTGTGGTGCGAGACCGTTAAGTGCTTTATATGTCAGTAGTAGTATTTTATAATCAATGCGAGATTTAATTGGGCGCCAGTGTAGACTGATTAAAACAGGGGTGATGTGGTCATATTTCCTAGATCTAGTGAGGACTCTTGCTGCTGCATTCTGGACTAACTGAAGCGTATTTATGCACTTACTCGCACACCCAGACAGTAAAGCGTTACAGTAGTCTAATCTAGAAGTAACAAAAGCATGAACTAGTTTTTCTGCATCCTGTTACATCATCATATTTCTAATTTTAGCAATATTTCTAAGGTGAAAGAAGGCTTAACTCAAAAGGAGATCCCCATGATTTCAAATTGCAAGATTTTTCTTGTGTCTAATGTACAAGAGAAAGAGAATGTATTGATAACAGTAACACGACAGAAAAGCATTAATATACATCGATTTGTTTGTTGCCATGTCCTGCACATACAAATAACTCATACACAATAATCAAAATTGTCATTGTGTTCTGTTAGAGCTCTGCGTCCTAACACTAAATTGCTTATATGTCACCTGGAGGAGTGATATTAACCTGTAATGCGGTCCGAACCTGTCCGGAACTACTTTATGAACGTGAACTCAATAACAATTGAGGGCGTCTGTCAACCAATCAGAATGAAGTATTCAATAGCGCTATAAAATAAGACGTTTCGGCATTTAAATGTTATTTTCCCCCTTTTAAATATGAAAGAACATTTTATGTCATTCTTCTAACGTCAAATCGAAATAAAAAAAGGATTTTTGCCCAACTTATGCTGTTTGGAAAGGACTGAATGAGCGCCCCTACAGGCGGTGTGTGGTATCGGTAGTCATTTAAAGTGGGATTCAAACGAGGAAATCAAGTTCCTGTTCCTGCAACATACACTACGGATCTGATTGAGCCAGCACAGGTAGGCTTTCTCCAGTGTATTTTATTTATTCCTCCTATTATAACCTTCTATCACAGGCTTTAATAGAAGGGTATTGCTTTTGGAGTGTTAGTCGATGTTCTTTGCCAGTTCAGGAGATTCCACGTGTGTCACACACTCGTCCATATTGTTATTAATAGTGTTAACATTAATAAAAACGGATGTCTGTCACTGTCGATCCAACAGGTGCTTTAATTTAGCCTCAGGTGAGACCATGGTGGTTTTATCTAAGGAATATGGCTACGTGCTGCTGACCGGAACAGCCTCCATTCTTCAGGTGTCCTATCTGGCTTATGCTGTGGTGAAAGCGCGCATTAAATACAATGTGCAGGTGAGATAAAACTTTATTTCCCCTACAAACATCCTCACACAATAACAACAGTCTACTTTTAAATAGTTATATTAGTGCGTTGTCCCAAATGGCCCTCTAGGCGTTTGCGCGTGCCCGCGAGGCCGTGTCCGATTTCTCATTGGAATGGGAGAACACAGGGCGCGCGCTTCTCACTCAGAAACGGGTGTAGGCATTTATACATGCAACTCCAGTTCACACAGGCACAAGATCTCCGATGATCACCAAGATAATAGTGTGTGACATCCATCAATCTCCTATGATCACTCACAAACTATAGAACCAGGTGGCATCCATCAATCACAGATGTTCACCAGTGGTGGACAGTAACAAAGTAAATGTTATTCTTTTTTCCAAATATCTGTGCTTTACTGAAATATTTCCATTTCAGGGAAACTTTGAATTGAACTTCTACATTTCAAAGACAATATCTTACTTTTTACTTGATACATTTTGCAAAATCAGTCGTTTCCTTTTTATTTCTAAGTGGATAGAGTAGAGAGCGCGCTTAGTTTTAAACTTTCGATTACCGCTTGGTGGTTATCTTCTTATCACA
Source organism: Silurus meridionalis (assembly GCF_014805685.1). NCBI lineage: Eukaryota > Metazoa > Chordata > Actinopteri > Siluriformes > Siluridae > Silurus > Silurus meridionalis. The sequence continues at coordinate 9,794,477 of NC_060906.1, read as the reverse complement.
ACATTAGGGATGTAACGGTACACGTAGTCGTACCGGAATTTTTCGGTACAGGAATTTCGGTTCGGTACATACGTGTACCGAATGCAATCCTTTTTACGTGCGGAACAGAGGTATAATTCCGGGTTTCCTCAGGAACGTATTAAGTGGCGGACGTTTTCAGGCTCCCATTTTGAGTGCATTTTAAAATTGGTTATACACATAACAGGGGTGTAAAAAAAAAAAAAAATTATTGTTAGCGCAGTAAAGAATAAAAATTGTTTTGCACGCATGTGAAAACACTAAAGAATCCATAGTGCTAGCATTAGCCGCTAACCACTTCCTGGTTAATTGTGCCCAAAATGAAATGATTTCTTGGAGAGGTGTAGGACAGATCTACGATTTAAGGAAACGCAGCACACATTATAGCATGTTTATCCTTCAGTTTAAAAAAGGAGGTAGACAAAGCAGGTGTAGAGACAAACAGGACAGAGCCTGGATTCCAGAGATGTTTTGGCTACATAGATTCTGTGTCTACATTCTGTACTATATAAGGAAACGGGATCAACACTATAAAGCGGTTCATCAGACAGGAACTCGTGTGCAGTGCTGTTCGCTTTGACAGCTTTTTTTTTTTTTTTTATAAATAAAATCATTTTAAAATGCATTTTGTATTTAATAAGGTTCTCTTTGTGTGAGATTACAATTAGCTTGATGATCTGAATCATTTAAGTGCGACAAATATTTAAAAAAAATTTGAATACTTCTTCACAGCACTGTATACTGCTGAAGCCATGTACTCATATTGCATAGGCATTTATAGAAATGATGGAGAGATTGAAGGATTGAAGGATTATGTGGTGACTGAGTGAGATCATGTTTTTTATTAATAACTGCAAATATGAATTAAATATACTGCTATTTTATATGCAGAAATATTTTGGAACTGTTTTTTTTTTTAAATTTTATTTTTTTTTTTTTTTTTTTCTTTGTTATATACATTGCCCACCCCTTTTAAAGAAAAATCACTACCTGGATGTAACTATACAGTATCTCACAAAAGTGTGTACATTCTTCATATTTCAGCAGCTATTTTATTATATCTTTTTAAGGGACAATACAATAGAAATAAAACTTGGATATATTTTAGATTAGACAATATGCAGCTTGTATAGCAGTACAGATTTACTGTCTTCTGAAAATAACATACAGCCATTATTGTCTAAATAGATGGCAACGAAAGTGAGTACAACCTAAGTGATGACCGCTGTATGTCATGTAACCATGCAAAGCCACATGTCCTCTTCATCATGCTCATGTTTTTGTTTGCTTCACAGACCATACAAATTTGTGTATCTTGTATTAGAGCAGTTAAAATGTGGTGCTTTGGGTACAATTCTCTCATACTGACCACTGGATGTTCAACATGCACCTCATGGTAAAGACTCTCTTAACTTTTGAGAATTAGAATTGTTGCTCTCCACAAAGATGCTGAGGTGATAAGAAGATCAGGAACACCCTGAAACTGAGTTACAGTACAGTTGTCAGGGTCATACTGAGGTTTTCTAAGACGGGTTTCACTCGGAATCTCGCAAGTGTCCATCAAAGAATGAGTCCTTGTGCTGTGCGTCAGGTGCAGAATCTGACTTCACAAAACAGACACGAGTGCTGCAGCATTGCTTTAGAGGTAGCGGAAGGTCCACTTGTCGGTGCTCAGACCGTACACAGCAACAAGTCGGTTTGCATGGCCGTCATCCCAGAAGGAAGCTTTCTCTGAAACTGGCTCACAAGAAAGCAAACAGTTTGCTGAAAACGACCTGTACAAGAGCATGAATTACTGGAACCATGTCCTGTGTGCTGATGAGATTAGGATAAACCTGTTTGGCTCAGATGGTGTTCAGCATGTTTGGTGACGCCCTGGTGAGGAGAACCAAGAAAATTGTGTTTTGCCTGCATTCAAGCATGGTGGTGGTAGCATCATGGTCTGGGGCTGCATGAGTGCTGCTGGTACTGGGGAGCTGTGGATTATTGAGGGAAACATGGATTCCAAAATGCACTGTGACCTTCTGAAGCAGAACATCTGAAGAAACCGGGCCGAACCACAGTTTTCCAAAATAACAAACATGCCGCAATGATGAAAACTGCCTTGCTGAGGAAGGTGAAGGCTATGGAGTGGCCAAGTATGTCTCCAGACATGAACCCTATTGAGCACCTGTGAGGGATCCTCAAGTGGAAGGTGGAGAAGCACCATGTGTCTAACATCCAGCAGCTCTGTGATGTCATTATGGAGGAGTGGAAGAGGATCCGAGCAACAACCTGTGCAGCTCTGGTGAATTCCATGCCCAGAAGATTAAGACAGTGCTGGATGGTGCTCAAACACTTTGCACACCGTTTTGACATGTTCACTTGGGGTGTACTCACATTTGTTGCCAGTTATTTTGACAATAATGGCTCTATGTTGTTTTCAGAGGACAGTAAATCTGAACAGCTATACAAGCTGCACATTGACTAATTCTAAAGTACAGTCAAACCCACTTATCTCGACCTCGGGTAACTCGCCAACCCTATTAAGTCAACATTTTTGAAGTGGAACCGCCAAATTCTCGCTTTGTCTTAGCATTTTTTAATTTGTCTTTTTTATTTTATTTTATTATTATTTTTTTTTTCCCTTATGTTGCCAAACCCTAATATCTCGAGCACAAGGGGGGGAAATTTGCCACTTAAAGTTGTTTATGTCAGGAATCCCCCTGCCACGCCCTGTTCAGCGGCGGCATTCCCCGAAGCACCCTGCTTCTTCTCCCGTGCGCCCGTCGCAGTCATGCTGATCACACACACCTGACTCTCATTCACTCATTCCATCTCCTATTTAAGCCCCTCACCTCCACACACTTGCGGGCCGTTATTGTTTGTGCATGATCGTATGTGTTGGTTCATGGCGGTCTGTGTAAGCGCGTATACGTATCCCACTACCTACCCTTCTTCTCGGACTCCGCATTCTCTCAACGGCACCCCGGATTACCCCGATCCTGCTGTTTTCCATGTTCACGCCCTCTGCACCACGTTTATCCGTTGCTGCCCAGCGCTGCGCTTTCCATAGCGCGGATCCGTGGATTCTCTACACGAATTGTCTCTGCTTTCACAGAACTTCGTGGACCACACTCCCGGAGCGCACCACTGGATATTACTGCTTCACTACAAGTATTGGTGGATTATCTCCTGAGTATTCTCAATAAACTTTGTTTGCGTTTACTTCTGCTTCCGCCTCCTTATCCGCATTACAGGTGATCTCAATCCGCATGACCAATCAAACAAATCGCGGCAAAGCTGTTTAAAAAACCTTCAAAAACACGTGCATGCACATTCTCATTTAATAACGCACATCATGTACATAAAGACATTTCAAGCACGTTAATATATTGCCGCCATATTGGTTTTCGTTTATCTCGATCATCGGTTATTTAGACGCTTTTTGGGGTCCCCTAAGCCGGCGACAAAACCGGGTTCCACTGTATATCCAAATTGAATTGTATTGTCCCTTGAGTAGATACTAAAATGGTTGCTGAAATGTGAGGGGTGTACTTACTTTTGTGAAATATAGTATAAATAGGTGACAGGCTTTCACACCATGTCAGATGATGAATCCCATGTTTGTGGAAAAGACATCAAGCAAAGACAACGATTAAAGAGAGACCTGAAACTACTGATATTGGTTACAAACGACAGTAACAAATCAAAATTCAATCACATCACTAAGACACAAAGTTATTAAACCGTAGAGAAAAAATCATTCCGCTTCTTTTCCCTGGTCTCCAGTATCCCAAGATGTACAGCGATGACCCAGAGAATGGCCAGATCTTCAACTGCATCCAGAGAGCTCACCAGAATACGTATGTGCTTCAACCTCCTATGTTATAAAAGGAACAGTAGATTCCCACTCCAGCTCAGTTTAAGTGTATGTTTTTTTTTCCTCCTTTGTTCTCTGCAGTGTTGAAGTCATGCCCTCTTTCCTGTTCCTCTTGGCGGCTGGAGGCATCTACCACCCAGTGAGTATGCTCAATATAAATATAAGTTTATAAGTTTCTTTGTAATGTATTCTCTGTGTGTTAGCGCCTGGCCAGTGTTCTGGGAGTAATCTGGATTGCCGGTAGAGCAGTGTATGCACGCGGATACTCCTCTGGTGGTCAGTAACATTTTTTTTCTCATCATTGTTGTACAATCAAATCGAAAAACCGTTTAATGGTAATTTATCACAAGGTATTTAGCGCGTGACATCAATGCCGCCTTATAGCAAGTATTTGAATCCTGGATCTCGCCACTTTCCGTATTAGAAATTGGATGAAAGCAGATCGGCTGATATTTCAAATGTCACAGGGAAAAAAAAAACGTTAGGGTGGCACGATGCCGTTTCCACCCCAATAGTTATTTTTCCCTGCATTATCCCAGAATTCCTCTTTAAACCACAACTATTTGCCAACAAGTCATTTATTCAACAATTAATTGATGTAAATAAATGGCACAATTATTTTCATGAGTTCTATAATGATGTTTCTTGGTGTGGAAAGGAAGTTAGTTTCTGTTATGACTATGAACGATGGCATATTAAAGAGCTTCTTACAAAGTCCTGACGCTGGACTTGCAGGTGGACCTGCTATCTGTAATGGACAGACAGAAGAATAGAGGATAGAGAGATAATGTCCATTGTTAAAAGTGCTATACAGATAAAAATGAATTGAATAGATAGAACGAAGTTTGTCGTTGCACAATACAGGTACACAGCAACAAAATGCAGTTTTAGCATCTCCCACAAACGTCTTTCACGTTGTCATTATGGGGTATTGTTGTAGAATTTGGATTTTGAGTGAATTTTGGAATAAAGATGCAACATAAAATCTGGAAAAAAAAAGTGAAACGCTGTGAATACTTTCTGGATGCACTGTGTATATTTATATACAAAATATATATTATATATATATATATATATATTTTTTTTTTTTCTTTTTCTCGAACAGAGCCTAAGAAAAGGAAGCGTGGTGGTTTTGGGTTCTTGGGTCTCCTGGGTCTGTTCTTGTGTACTGTGGACTCTGCCAGAACCATGGTGGGGTGTGGCTGGCAACCCGAGTGGCCCAGACACATGTTCAAAACCTTCTGAATAAAACACACACACACGCACTGTTAGTGTGGGTTTTTCTTTTAATGTGTAACCGATTTTGTAAGTAGAATAAAGTAATTAAAGTTATACATCATAACTTGGGTTTGGCATCATCTGAGGTTCATCAGTGCAAATGTTACTCAATCAACTGCAAGTCTCTATAAAATATGACAGGAGGAAATGTTTGTGCCAAAAATTACATTTGGCTTTGAGACAAATCACATTTCTCAAGGTCATCTTTGCAGGCTGGATCAGGTCTGTGTCTCGGTCTCTGCCTCAGGTAAAAAGCCCCATTGCCTCAGCAGCTCCCCCCGCTGGTCTGGAGATGTAATGAAATACTCTTTTTGTTGAGGGAGTAGCGCTCCTCTACAGGTATGATGTCTCTGTAGGTCCATTCCTTCCAGCGCAGGTTAAACCTCTCCAGAAGCTCTATCCTGGCCTCTCGGGAGCTGACGCAGTTAGGGGGAGGTACCTGCTGTAGTGCCTCACCCACTTCTACACCCTTCAGCACCAGCAAAGCCCGGATGGCGAACCAGCCTCCCAGCCGAGGATGGATGCAGACGCCAAACATCTTCTACATGAAGACAAATATTAAGAAGCTGAGTTTACTGAGAACAAAAAACAATGTTTTCCCCCCTAATCCCACATTTAATACTAACATATGATTAATGTATTAGGCAGCAAAGTTTTCAAAGCTCAGCTGGCAAATATAAACTATATTGCCAAAAGTTTGCAGACACCTGGTATTTTGAGCATTGCATTGCACTCCACATTTAGTTCCACTAGATTCCTACATTCCAATTCATCCCAAAGGTGTTTATTAGGGTTGAGATCAGAGCTTGATAACAGGCCTGGTCATGATCTTCCACTCACCCATGTAAACCAGATCTGCTGGAACAGATTTGGGTTTCCAAGTTCGGGTGAATGCAAAGTTTTATTATACCACATCTAAAGACGTCCTGTACAATTGTGTGCTTCGTGTTTTGTGGTAACATTCTGGGAGAAGATCCACAGATGAAGGAAAGGTCAGGTGTCCCAATACTTTTGTCCTTATAGCGTATGACCCGTCCAATATGGTGTGTATGCAAAGTGCTAATAATTGACATTATTACAGCCTTAATGCAGCAGTGGATGTTTATTATTATGATAGGGCTTGAACTGGATTTTTTTTTTTATTTCCCATAGCAAATATTTTAGATCTCGACATAAAAAAAATTGTGCACAAAAATAGCAATTTCAACAAACTTTCCTGACTTGTATTATAAATTCTTCTTAGTACTTCTACTACATTATTCAGTATTTGACAGACGTATGTGGACACCTGAGCATTGCCACACCATGTGCACTGTTGCTGTTTCCTTTGGCTGTTTTCCACTGTTATGTCTTTACACGATGTTGAAGCATGTCTAGAAGGATTTGTAAAGCTACAAGAGCATTAGTGAAATGAGGTTCAGTCAGTGCTTGAGTTCATCCCAGAGATGTTCAATGAGGTTGAGTTCAGGATTCAGTACGGGACATTTGAGTTCTTCTACAAATCTAACACCGTTAACAGCACACAAAGCTGTTCTATTCAATTGGGTGTGTTAAACTTTGTGGAATAAATTGGGGGTGTGACCATCAGGTGTCCACTTATCTTTGGTTTATTGGAAATGTGACTCAAAGTACAGACATATATAACACTATATTTATCTTATAGACAATACAAATTAATTATGATAATAATATACAGAGTATATTTGACAGATCAGTAATGTACATAAAGTGTGAGATTGCATGGTAGATCAAAAACAATATATAACATATCCATTTGTTATAAGTGATCAGAGACTGTTATAATGCAGTACTGGTAGACATGAAGCAGGGCATGTAATTAAGGTCAGTTATAATGTGCGACAAAATGGGATAGAATGCAGTTCCATACCTTGTTCCCCCATGGTGGATCCTGAACGTCTGATGGCCGGTAGTAATATGCTGCTCCTGCTACATGAGCTGCACTCTGAGCCAGAAACTTTGGCTTTCTGCTGGGGAGCATCTCATAGTCAAAACTGATCTCTACATTCTGGTCATGAAGACACTGAGATCACAAAAGAATGCATTAGAGCGAGATTGTGGATAAAAGAAATACGCTGCAGAGTTTTATATGATCCATTCAAAGTTCTAGAAAATGTCAAAATAACCTCAGAGACACAGGAATTGATGCTCTGGGCTACACATTGGTCTATGGGATCTCGGACACCTTGGCAGCAGTTCTTCTGAAGGAAAGGCAAGAAGACTTTCTCAAACATAGATGGCGTGCTCAAGACCACCAGTGCCAGAGTGTCTGCTGAGTACTGAAGCTGATGCGCCTGAGAGACGACTGCATTGTACCACCCGATCTGTGTGGAGGAGAAAGATCATGTCAGATGTGTGTCACGTGTAATAGTAAAGAATAATGAATTTCCATCAGCATATATGCGTGTGGTGTACATAATAATAAACAATAATACAGATTTCAATGCATCATTCATTCCATATGATACACACTTTTGAGTTTATTAGTAGTTTTAACTTTTCCATTTGTGCAGGAAGCTGCACTCCTCGGCAACAAATTAATATCAAACAATATACAACTTTCATTTAAATGTAATATTTATTATTAGTGAGTAAAAATGTACCTTTAAAGGATAAACTTCAAAACCTAATACATTTAAAGCCTCCCGAAAAGGCTGCACAAGAACATCCACACCTGTGTCCCCAGAAGTCGCCATATTTGAAGGCGCGCCAGGAATTATGGGCAATTGAGTTATTTAGCAATATTTTAAAAGCACAATTGTTGTTTTTAATTAAAGACAAATGCTAGGTTTTTTTTAGTTTTTTTATTTAACACTTATAAGAGCGATTTTCATCGAGCTCCAGACTTTCTATATAGCCAAAGAAAGCAATTCGAAACAATAGTGGACATGAATTTTTTTACTTTCTGTTTTCTGTTTCCTTTCACTTCATTTCCCAGAATTCTTGACGGCCAGGTCTCTTTAAACGAGAGCAATTCGATTCTGTTCTGTAAAATCAAATGTAAAAAAAAATATGTTATTGAAACGTTGTTTGTATATGGCTAAATGCTTAATAAAAAAGGGCAAAAAAAATCCGTATAACAGGAATCGGGATTGCAAAGAGCACATGAAATCACGTGACGTCTAAGATTGTAAATATACCAGTAATTTAAACGTCACTAAATGTGGCGTTAAACACACATCGGAAAGAGATAAATAACATTAAACATTTTTATTTATGTATTAAAAATTAATTGGATTTTTTTTGTTTAATTTGTACAATATATTTAAATAAGAAAAATAATGTTTTTTCTTTTTATTCCCATTGATTTTAGAGCACATTCAGCTATCAAGGTAAACGAATTGCTCTAAAATGTGTTATAATAATAATAATAATAATAATAATAATAATAATAATAATAGCGAATGAATAAATTCCATGCAAACGATTATTTTTAACTAAACTTTTATTATGTATTTAGAGAAAAAAAAGCATTTATTCCTTTTTAATTCCAATTGATATTAGAGCACCTCAAGCTACCATGTTTAATACACTTGCTCTTAAATTGTATTATTATTATTATTATTATTATTATTATTATTATTATTATTAGTGAAGGCAATTCTATTGGCCCGGATAGCATTCCAAAATTGTACGAAAGTGTTAATTTTATTTTTTTTCTAAACAACTTCACTGCTCCTTAGCCTATTTTAATACCGTATTATTTTTATACGCTAAATTAGTAGAATTTGTCGGGAGCGCGCAGCGCTATGAATTCGCCAACATGGCGTCGCTTTTTTTGCGCGTCATATCCTGTCTCCGCTCTCTTTCCTTTCACCTCCACCAACGGCGACGTGATGACGTCATTCTGTAGCGGCTCACGGTGGATTTAAAAAGGTAATGGTCTTTCAGGGTGATGGTTCCCTCCGGAGTTTTCAGGTCTTTAGTGTCATAAACGATGGCATTATTGTTTGTGATCGAATATTAATTATAAAATGATATAAACACAAAGTTTTTGTAAATGTTCTGGAGTGTATAGTCGGGGTTTCAGAGTGTTAGTAAGTGTAGATTTATCTGACCTGTGGAACAACTTATGATGAATCCTGATTTGTAGCATCTCTTATTGCTTTACTGACTATTTAGACTGTATGTATACACAGACACACACACACACACACACACACACACATATTATGATATTGCAACCAACAAATTCATGTGAAGTCCAGCAAGTCTACATAACCCTGATACTACTAATGCTGTTGTTAAAGCATCTCTGGTCAGTACTATGACACACTTTTTGTTTAAGAGTCTACCAACTTCTCTATCTATCCCAGATCTATCAAATAGAGAAGTGCCCAGTTTCATCAAATGAAGCTTCCACCTCCATGCTTCACTGCGGGTGTGGTGTATAAGTGGTTTTGACACCAAACAAATCCTTTAGAATCATGGCTGTAATGTTTTCCCGTGATCTCATCACAGCTCCTTTTAATGTTGCTGTAGATATACTGACAACCAACCTAAGCTGAAGTTCTTAAAATCCGGTTTTTTTTATTTATTTTCTTTTTTTTATGATGTCACTGTGTTGATCCAGATTCCCCACTTTGTGATCAATAAGATCCTGTATAAGCTCTTTGCCTTAATTAGTCGATTAAAACCAACAAAAAAGGTGATTTTTAAATTATTTTTTTGGTTTATCACCGTCGTTTCAGTAGAGATAGGTGTGTGATAATTGAGTTTGAATGTCATTAGTAAAATCTAAGAACAGTCACATGGGACATTATTAGAGCATGTGTGCAAAACAAAATTGTTTTGTTTTTAATCTAAATTTTGAAACAATTGTAAACAAATTTTATCGGAATATTTGTCATTGATTTTTACTTGAAAAATATGTTTGCTATGTCGTGCTGCTTTTCCCTCCCCTTTCCTGTTCCCATTCTTTTTTGTTTCCCATTTTTGTTTTCCGACCCTTTCCCTACCTATTCCCTTTCTCTTTTCTCCTTCCCCTTCCTCTTTCTCCCCCTTTTTTATTTCCCTTTCATTCCACTTTCCCTTTCACTTTGCTTGTAACTGCTCTCTTTTATGTCCTTTTTCCTATCACCCCATTTCCTTTTGTCAAATCCTTCCTCATCAGAAAATGCCATTTTTAGCCATCAATATTTTCTATTTAATGTATGGAAACGTGCCTAAAACTACACCTTTCATCAACGTATTTCTGTCCAAATGTATTTCTGTTTAAATATGTTCTATTCATTACAGTCTTTATACTGAATGTTTGACAGTTTAATAATATTATTATTATATGATTGGTATTCTTGCCATTTTATGATTTCCCTTTCCATCAGACAGTGTAGATATAAGTATTACTTATTGTAGTATTGACAGCTGCTTGCTATTCGATCTACTGACATTATACTGATCGGTAAGAACAAGTGATTGTGCGTACAATAGAAATATAAACTCTGCTTATTGTGTATATTTACAGGCTTCCAGAATGAACTGGGATAATCATTTGAGTCACATGATCTCAGCAGCTGATGGCAGCGTTGCAAAAATACGAGTAAGTAGAATCAATTAGTCTGTAAATGAAGGCTGAGAGTAAAATGTTTGAGTAGTGCATGTTGGGTTTTGTGGCACTTGGCTACTAGGAGTCACTTAGCTTTAAAATTCAGATTGAAGCTATGTTTAAAGGCACATTATTAATTTCCTACAAATAAAATGAACACTTTTGCTGTGCCTTGTAAGGAGCACCTCGCTATATCCGGAAGGCTTTCCAGAGAAAGAGAAGGTAATTGTGTTTTGAATAGATTTTAAAATATATGGTTTTGTGAGTCAAACTTAACGTGGCGTCTCGGGCGTTCTGTGTGTTTCTCTTGTAGATGTGTATCCAGTCAGAGAGCTTAGTCACGCCTCAGGTTTGGAGCGTCCTGTACATCTTAGTGGTGCTGTGCAGTGGAGCGACCTGACAGCTGTACACACTCAGCTTCATAATCAGCGGCAGGTCAGAATCACACCACACACTCACTCACTGTCTTGGTGCATATCTGTGTGTCACAGAACTGCAGAACTACTCGTTAATTTATAAGAAAAAAAAAATTCAATCGAGGCAGAAATATATACTGTATATATATATATTTTTTCTTTTACCAATGAGACAAATCCACATGTCAACACAGACAGTGTCACAACAAAAAAAACAAAGATAACTGCTATTTGTCATGAAAACAAAATTATATATTTGTTTACGTAAATATTTCTTTTATGCATTTTCCTCATTTTCTTCACAACTATATACATAAATATAGGAAGCTATTTTTTTCCTTAAACTATAAACTTACAGGCCATTTATGGTTCATATAATTATTATACATTATTCATATAATGTATAATGAATATTCATATATTTGTATATCTTGCAGGCCATTTATGGCTCACAAAATTTTTGGGCGAATTGGTTCTATATACTCTGTCCATTTACTCCACATTGAAAAAATTATCATCCATCTTAGTACTTAAAGCAAAGGAAAGCTTTTCCATCACATATATATTATGTATTATGTTAATCTACTCATCCACTGTAGATTGTTCAGGTTTTATTTGGGTTTATTTATTTATTTATTTTTTACCCTGGCTGCCAAAAGGATTGACATCAGTCTATTATCTTAGAACTACTCATTTCAAAGCAGTAATTCTAATTTTAATTTTTTGGCTTAAGATGGATAGAAGACGCCATGTTCAAATCTGGCATTAGTGTCATCAATGTCAAAAAATAAATAAAAGAAACAGCCTGAGATGAGCTCTTTAAGTTGGCACACATCGCCGATCTGACCCTGAAGTGCCTGAGCTAAGGACTGGATAGTGATGTGCAACCAGTAGCTTTTATTTCATTAGAGAAATTAATAAAATATCAGGATAAAAAAGATGAATTGGGTTCATATAGACCCCAAAAAAGAACATAAGGGTTAAAGATGTACAAGAAAAAGAGAGAGAGAGGGGTACACACTTTCTTGTTGTTTTTCTTTTATCTCAAATATTATGCTACAGTGTACGGGTGTTCGATATTGACCACAAAAATCATATTGTTATTTTGGGGGGAATTTTATCGATAATGATAATTACCGTAATTTCCGGACTATTAAATGCACCCAAATATAAGCTGCACCCACTGAATTTGACAAAGATTTTTATTTTGAACATAAATACGCCGCACCTGTCTATAAGCCGCAATGTGTCTACACAAACTAATGAACTTTACACAGGCTTTAATGAAAGACAGTGTCTGTTACACGGCTTGTATCTAAACAGTAGCCTACCAAGAAAGTCATTGTTCACCGTCTTCCTCATTCCTTCACAACTATTTTTTTAGGAAGTTTATCTTTTGGCATCGTCGTGCGTTTAAAAATCACCATCGGTGAAGCTTTTCTCCCGATGCCGTGCAGCTCAGAACACAGGTGAAGTGTGTTTTTTCATGCCCGGTTGTTTTCAGCGTGACGAATGATTCGCATTTCCTGTAGACAGTCCGAGTGAGCGGCAGGTCAAACGTCAGAGGAACCGCATCCATATTTATGATGTGGTGCGGCCTGATTCAGTGGGAGCGCATCTGATTTAATATAAAGAGTTTCATTGGTTCACCTGAACCCGTTCAGCAATTTCATTGGTCTAATTTTATTGGGTTCAGTTTTTTGGCTTGAAGCTTTTAAGAGTGGGGAAAAAAGTAGCGGCTTATAGTCCGGAAAATACGGTAGACAATATTTTGCTTTTTGCAAGTGTTTTACTTTAAAGACTCCCATAGTGACTCCTGAAATATTCTCTATATTCTGTGTGGTGGCCCGTTCATAACAGTGCCTGAGATTAATCTTTTCCAATAAATGTCAAATCGCATGGCAGTAAAACAACACACACACACACACACACACACACACACACACACACATATATATATATATATATATATATATATATATATATATATGTGTATATATATACACACACACAGTGGAACCCGGTTATGTCGATGTCCTAGGGGACGCCAAAAAGCATCGAGATAAACGAAAATCAAAATGGCGGCAATATATTAACGTGCTTGAAATTTCTTTATGTACATGATGTGCGTTAATAAATGAGAATGTGCATGCACTTGTTTTTGAAGGTTTTGTTTTTGAAGGATTTGTTTGATGAAGGCATGTTATAAAAATACATACAGTACATGTTTATCTGTCAGGAATCCACCTGCCACGCCCCCTTCAGCGTGTCAGGTGCTTTCTCGGCCGCTTTCTCTGAAGCTCCCGGCTTCAATCGCGCACATATGGTGCTCGTTTAGCATCATCACCAGCTCCTATTTAAACTTCCACACTCTTACCGTCCGTTATTGTTGGTATATGTTGGTTCACGGCGGTCGTTGTTATCGCGCATGCGTATCCCGGTACGTGCCTTCCCACCGGCACTCTCTCAACGGCTGCTCTTTTCTTCCCAAAGCACATCGCGGATTCCCCCCGATCCTGCCGGTGTTCATTCTATGATTTTGCTGGTCATCCCATGTTCTGCGCCGCCAAGCGCGGCTTTCGCCTCCCGTTCATCGCATAACATTTAACAACAAAAGGCATATGTGCACTAACTAACAGCAGAGATTCACCAGTATACAATACAACACCTGTAGCAGCTGTAAGACTTGATTTTTCCGCCACTTCCGCGAGTTCTTCTGCGGCTGCACCGAGATAACCGACGTTAAATGGCAAATTTTTCCCCCCTTGTGCTCGAGATATTAGGGTTCGGCGACATAAAAAGTCGACATAACCGATAAAAATGCTTAGAAAAAGAATTTGGCGGTTCCACTTCAAAAACGTCGACTTAATAGGGTTGTCGAGGTAACCGAGGGCGAGATAACCGGGTTCCACTGTATATGTGTGTGTATATATATATATATATATATATATATATATATATATATATATATATATATATATATATATATATGTATATATATATATATATATATATATATATATATATATATATATATATATATATATATATATATATATATATATATATATAATATATATTTCAGACACCCCTGATACAGTGTCATAAAACTACTGATTTTAATCCTAACAGTTTCTAGCTGACTTTTTTCTTCTTCTTTCTTTTTCTTCTTTGTTGCAAAAGCTGGTCATCCGTCTCCACACCCTTCTGTCCCATACATCTGCCTCTTTTACAACAACCACCTGCATGTCTTCCTTCACCATATCCATAAACCTCCTCGTCAGCCTTCCTGTTTTCCTCGTTCCTGGTGGCTCCATCCTCATCATTTACCTACTGATATACCCCATGTCCCTCCTCTGCAAATGTCCAAACCATCTCAATCTTGGTCGTGCCTCTCGATGAGGGCGCATCTAGCGGACACTCTCTCTTTAATATATCGCTGTTATTCATATTCAGACGATTGAGTCCTTGACGCAGAGCCTGCGGTCAGTGGAGAGAGAACGAGATGCTCAACAAAGGGCAATACAGATGCTGCAAGGTGCGCTTTTAAACTTCACAGATTTCCAGATTTACTCGCTTCCTCTTGCATTGCTGCTTTTTATAAGTCTGTACATTTTTATTCAAACTCATGAAATGAGTCCAAAAACACATACACACAGAGCACATCAGTCAGATTTTGCGTCACTTTCCAGAGGAGGTGAGGAGGCTTCGGGAGAGACTGGAGGACCGGGACAAGGAGAGAGAATGCAAACAGGACTTTGAAAGAGAAAAAGCCCCTGCTGTAGAGACACGTCTGGAGCAATGGAAAAGAGACGTGGGACGCGAGTTGAGTACCCTGAGAGGACACATCGACAGGGCCACGTCTCTAGGCAACCGGGAGGAAAGGTCAGTCACACTGGACGAGAGCATGAGAAATTCTTATGGCTGTTTTTTTAGGCTGTAATGGAATATAATATTAAGTGGTGTGTGCGTGTGCGTGTGTGTGTGTGTGTGTGTGTGTGTGTGTGTGTGTGTTTGGGCTTTAGTTTCAGCTCTAAACTATGCAGAGAGGAAGTGGAACAACTCAGAAGAGAGGTGGATCTGCTCAGATGCAAGCTGAGTGAGTGTCGATCAGACATTCTCAATATATTTTATGTGCAGTGTGTATACCTCAAATATTTCTATTTTTCAGTTTAATTGGTATGGCTCATAATTGTAGGTATGAATCGATTGTATTTACTGATCAACCAAAATGTCTTTTGGAATGAAGATTGTGTAATGTGACGGATATGGGGGTGTGTGTGTGTGTGTGTGTGTGTGTGTGTGTGTGTCGTAAGTGAGGTATGAAGAAAACATGTACCAACAGCAGTCTGAAACAAGAGAAACGAAGAGGCAGTACGAGCACAGCTGTAAGGTACTGACACAGAAGCATACTTTTTAAACAAAAGTAATCACCATTGAACCGATATTCCGAACTGAAAATGACTTTTGCGCAAAATAAATGCATATACAATACATCCGGAAGGTTTTTACAGCGCTTCACTTTATCCACTTTATGTTACAGCCTTGTTCTAAAATGGATTAAATTCATTATTTTCCGCAAAATGCTACAAACAAAACCCTATAATGGCAATGTGAAAGAAGTTTGCTTGAAATTTGCCACCACCGTGCTTCACTGTAGGGACAGTATTGGCCAAGTGATAAATGGTGCCTGTTTTCGTCCAGACATAAAGGCATTCAGGCAAAGAGTTCAATCTTTGTTTCTTAAAGTCTGAGAGTCCTTCAGGTGCCTTTAGGGAAACTCCGGGTGGGTTGTCATGTGCCTTTTACTGAGGAGTGGCTTCCGTCTGGCCACTCTACCATACAGACCTGATTGATGGAGTGCTGCAGAGATGGCTGTTCTTCTGGAAGGTTCTCCTCTCTCCACAGAGAAACGCTGGAGCGCTTTCTTTTGGTCTTCATTGCTTGGTTTTTCCAAAATGTGGAAAAAGTGAATCATTCCCGGATGCACTGTAACATCACATGCATCAAAGACACGATTCTGTTCGCATGCCAAGTAAAACGTAAACGCTGTAGTAACTGTCACTGGACATATTTCGTTCATCAACTAAGCACTGTGAATCACTGCATGAATAATAAGATGTTGGAATTCTGATCGGTAGTCTGTGAATCCCAGCACAACAAGGAAAAATCCACCCCAAACAATTTACATACATAATGCGCACACAAGTAATCTTTTTGTAGCTGCGACATCTCTATCACAATCTTCTTCTTCTTTTTACAGACCCTGGAAACAGTCACCGACTCTTACCGCACTCACGACTTTGAACTTTCCAGGATCATCTCGCAGTACAAGCACACACAGCAAGACGTGAGGGATCTCAGGTACGCATGCGCAGCGGTGCTCAGTAACAAAGTAAATCATTTACTGTAATTTGTTGCTGTACTTAAGTAACTTTATCGCGTATCTGTAGTTTACTAAAGTGTTTCCATTTGGGGAGACTTTTACTTTTAACTTCACTACATTTCAAATTAAAATATCGTACTCAGGGTCGAGCGCGCGCTCTGTTACGAACTTGTTCTGATTGGCGCTTGGTGGTTTTACTTATCACCAACATACAGTTCAGCATCAGTTCAACAGCAAGCAGAACATTTAAAGAGAAATAAATGATGGAAAAAAAGTCCAGACTCGAACTCGCCACAACAACAGTGTCCTCATTTGCAAGATTTTTTTTAAACAGTTGAAAAGAAGGTTTTGGACTCATGATAATTTGAATAGATATCAGTGTTTGAGTCATTAATATCATTCTATCAATAAATCAGTGTGCTGAAAGCAACATTAGAGTCTTTAAACATAAACTGAGTTGATTAAGAGTCTGGTGACAAAAATGATAATAGGAACATTATAGAAATAATAATTCATAGTACTTTGGATACTTAAGTACATTTGAAGGCAAATATTATTGTACTTTTACTCAAGGGAATGTTTAAAGGGAGCATTTTTACTTTTCTTGGAGTAATATTTTACCTCTTGTATCTCTACTTTAACTCAAGTACATGGTTTGTGTATTCCGTCCACCACTGCATATGCAAGTTTTTATTTAACTTTTTTTTTACTGAATTTGCATATTCTAGCTTGTAAATAGACTAGCCGGAGTAAACGGATGTTTCTTCAACATTAAATAACGTTACTATCCTAGAACATTCGACTACAATTATATAGGAGATCCAGATATTCAGAGTTGACTGGAATGTAACTTATACTCGACTTGAGCTTGAGAGATCCTTCTCGAGACTTGCGTTTTTATTAACACTAACACTGTTTTTAATGCTTTTATCATTTATTCACCAATCACTGTATTAGAAATCACATAGTAATACATGGTAGGGCCTGTCATTGCAGCCTCCAAACAGCCTCCGCTCTCCCATGGATTGTATTAGAAACTTCCCTTGAGATTCTGGTCTATTTAACATGATTGCAACACATAATTGCTGCAGATTTGTTTGCTGCACGTTCATGCAGCGAATGCTTTGTCCCCCAAGGGGCTCTGTCACATTCTGTTCTGGTGACTGAGGAGGATTTCGAAGTAGCCTGAACTCAGTATCAGTTCCTGGAGAGTGCTTTTAATGGAATTGTGTCCATTATAAGATGGAAATGTGTGTGCCAAGTAACCATTCTCCACACTATTAATTGGCCTCTACCAGCCTGAACCACAGATTCATCTGTTGCCTAGTTGTGACTTCAGCATCTGCTTTTTTGCAGCAGAAATTAAGCTTAGAGCAGATGACGTTTGACTGATCTCTAAATATCCAGTGTCCATGAATCCGTATCTACTGTAGCTTCTCGTGGCTGGCCGAAATGGAACCCCATGTTGGTTCCTGTTGTTGAAGCCCATCCATCTCGAGGTTGGATATGTTGAGATGCTTTTCCTCACCACGGTTATCAAGAGTGATGATTTGAGTTACCATAGCTTAATTGACTCCAATCTGACTATTCTGTTCTGACGTCTCATCTCAACAAGCTGCCGCACACTTGGATGTTTTAGGTTTTTAGACATTTCTTTGCCAAATCTTATGATCGTTAACACGGTCAATGAGTCAATGAGATCATATTTTGTCTCATTCTGATGTTTGATAGATCATAACTGAAGTTCTTGCCCTGTATGTACCTACTTTTGTGACTATTATATGATAGGTTGGTTGAATTATTGAATTAATGACTTATGAATGAATCAATGAATGAATCGCATGACTTATACTAGAATAACAGTTATTGTGTGCTTAAATACTTTCCCTGTACCCTCTGATTATTGGTGCGTGTGCGTGTGTGTGCGTGTGCGTGTGTGTGCGTGTGTGTGTGTGTGTGTGTGTTTTAGACTTACAGTTTCTGGATTGAAGGACGAAGTGAGAGGCCTAATTCTGAGAGACGGATTCGACACACCTGCAGAATTGCCACGGAAGTCAAGTAACAAACACACACCTGTATACTTTTGTGTCTCCTCCCTGTCCTTTTCTTGTTTTCTGTCTTCATTTTTACCTTCTGTCTTCTTTCCCAAGATGCTTTGGAGGCAGCGGTTGCTGTGGAGATGAGTCCCCGGAGTCGGTTGCTGTCAGATTCGGATGATGATTTGAGCCCCACCCCCAGTCTTGGAGATGTTAGCTCCGATGACCAAGACGTATCCTGGCTGGGGGAATCAGGTTGAACACTGCACATACAACCACACCTTTTTTATGCTTACAGGTTTATTATACAGGACACAGACATAATATTAGTCTTTTGGGTGTGTGAGTTGATTTATAACATCTAGAAAAAAATCCCACACACAGAGATCAAGACACTGAAGCCAAAAACATCGTAGCTAGATTTGAAGTGCTAAGGACATAATAAGGACATAATACAGTGTTAATCTGATGTAAGTGTTATTTAATTTGGAATGCACAGTGTATATACACTAGAGGTCAACCGACCGATCCGAGAGGATTTTACCGATCGCATTTGACGATAACCAATTTATCATTCAATAGTTTTTGAAACAGATGCTAGATAAAAATCAAACACTCCATGTAATATAATACAAAACTTTATTTAAAAACTAAAACCAAATCCTGGAATTTTATTTGATTAAAATATGAATATATTACCGTATTTTTCAGGCTATAAGCCGCTACTTTTTTCCTACGTTTTGAACCCCGCAGCTTAAACAACGAAGCGGCTTATTTATGAATTTTTCCTGGGTTTTTCCCTGTTTCACAAACTTCAAGCCAAAAAACTGAGCGACATAACCTTAGACCAATGAAATTTCCGAACGGAAACCAAAAACGCACCTCACCTGTGTTCTGAGCTGCACGGCATCGGGAGAAAAAAACTTTTTTTTTTAAACGCACGACGATGCCAAAAGATAAACTCCCGAGAGAAATAGTTGTGAAAGGAAGGAGGAAGACAGTGAACAATTACTTGGTAGACTACTGTTTAGATACAAGCCGTTGTAACGCTTTGAGTCTGGCTCATGGGATAGCTCGTTAACTCCAGTTGCAAGAGAAATCATATAAGCACAGACAGGTTTCCGAAACTCGTGCTTTTTTTATTTTTCTTGGCAACAGCGTTACGGTTTAGTCAAAGAAACTTAGAAATGAGCATCAGAAAATAATAAGGACATATTCCTCGGTCTTGTACACATGCAGTAATACCAGAAAAATGCAGCGGCAGGCTATTCCCAAAATACCGCTCTGCTCTTAAAGGAGCCACAACATATTTCACCTGTGTAACAGACACTGTCTTTCATTAAAGCCTGTGTAAAGTTCATTAGTTTCAGTGTAGACAGGCTTATAGACAGGTGCGGCTTATTTATGTTTAAAATAAAAATATTTGTAAAATTCAGTGGGTGCAGCTTATATATGGGTGCGCTTTATAGTCCGGAAATTACGGTAATTATATTAATAAATACTTAGGAAAATAAGAGACATGCATTAAAACTAAAACAAAAAGTAATACTCTAAATAAATACAACAGTTACATCCAGAATGAAGAAAAAACAAAAATCAACAGCACTTGGAGTCAGTGCTTCACCTCTAGAGGCCGCTCTCGTATTGTGTAACAACCCGGAAAAACTATCGGTATGGATTTTTGCCGATAGTTTCAGCAATCAAGTATCAGGTGCCGATTAATCAGCAAAACCTATGAATCGGCTGACCTCAAGTATACACACAGCCACACACACTCATACACAAGCTTTTTTTTTTTATTGAATTGTTACATACCTAAGTGCATAGTTGGTATATTTCTTAATAATCCAGATTTAACCAATGTGTGTGCACACTGCAAAATTAGCATGTGAAGTAATCCTAAATAATAGTCAAATCTATCTAGAACATCATATATACTGAACCAAAAATCGATATCTGGACATACTCACTCCAAACTTGTTTTCTCATTCTATTGACATATCATTCTGCAGATAAATGCTTAAAAAACAAAGATGATCTGCCAATAGACCTACAGGTGCATTTAAATAAATTAGAATATCATTAAAAGGTTTATTTATTTTAGTAATTTAATACAAAAAGGGAAACTCATATATTATATAGATTCATCACACACAGACTGATATATTTCAAGTGTTTATTTCTTTTAATTTTGATGATTATGGCTTACAGCTAATGAAAACCAAAAATTCAGTATCTCAGAAAAATATTGTGAAAAGGTTCAATATTGGAGACTCGTGGTGTTTTACTATAATCAGGTAATTAAATCCAAACACCTGTAAAGGTTTGCTGAGCCTTTAAATGGTGTCTCAGTCTGGTTCAGGCTCCACAATCATGGGGGAAGACTGCAGACTTGAAAGTTTGTCAGAAGCAGAGGTGGGAAGTAACGAAGTACAAATACTTCGTTACTATACTTAAGTAGATTTTTTTTCGGTATCAGTACTTTACTCCACTATTTATTTTTCAGACAATTTTTTTACTTTTACTCATTACATTTTTACACAAATATCTGTACTTTTTACTTCTTACATTTTCAAAACCGGCTCGTTACTTTAGTTTCAAATCAAACACCAAAATCCGCCATGATTCTCACAATTTACCCTCTGGGTGCCGTTTTGTGGGTTTTTCCCTCATAATGGCGACACAAACTTAAATTACTTTCTTTAATGATCGTACAGATAAAAACAATACATCATTTAAATCTGTAAAATGTCTATAATTTTATATACAGTGAGGAAAATAAGTATTTAAACACCCTGCTATTTTGCAAGTTCTCCCACTTAGAAATCATGGAGGGGTCTGAAATTGTCATCGTAGGTGCATGTTTATTGTGAGAGACATAAAAAAAATCCAGAAATCACAATGTATGATTTTTTAACTATTTATTTGTATGATACAGCTGCAAATAAGTATTTGAACACCTGAGAAA
This sequence comes from Silurus meridionalis, assembly GCF_014805685.1. Classification (NCBI taxonomy): domain Eukaryota; kingdom Metazoa; phylum Chordata; class Actinopteri; order Siluriformes; family Siluridae; genus Silurus; species Silurus meridionalis. The sequence continues at coordinate 9,772,950 of NC_060906.1, read as the reverse complement.
GTCAATGTTAATATTTGGTACAGTAGCCTTTGTTTGCAATTACAGAGGTCAAACATTTCCTGTAGTTTTTCACCAGGTTGGCACACACTGCAGGAGGTATTTTAGCCCACTCCTCCACACAGATCTTCTCTAGATCAGTCAGGTTTCTGGCCTGTTGCTGAGAAACACGGAGTTTGAGCTCCCTCCAAAGATTCTCTATTGGGTTTAGGTCTGGAGACTGGCTAGGCCATCCCAGAACCTTGATATGCTTCTTACAGAGCCACTCCTTGGTTATCCTGGCTGTGTGCTTCGGGTCATTGTCATGTTGGAAGACCCAGCCTCGACCCATCTTCAATGCTCTAACTGAGGGAAGGAGGTTGTTCCCCAAAATCTCGCAATACATGGCCCCGGTCATCCTTTCCTTAATACAGTGCAGTCGCCCTGTCCCATGTGCAGAAAAACACCCCCAAAGCATGATGCTACCACCCCCATGTTTCACAGTAGGGATGGTGTTCTTGGGATGGTACTCATCATTCTTCTTCCTCCAAACACGTTTAGTGGAATAATGACCCAAAAGTTCTATTTTGGTCTCATCTGATCACATGACTTTCTCCCATGACTCCTCTGGACCATCCTAATGGTCATTGGCAAAAGTAAGACGTGCCTGGACATGTGCTGGTTTAAGCAGGGGAACCTTCTGTGCCATGCATGATTTCAAACCATGACGTCTTAGTGTATTACCAACAGTAACCTTGGAAACGGTGGTCCCAGCTCTTTTCAGGTCATTGACCAGCTCCTCCCGTGTAGTTCTGGGCTGATTTCTCACCTTCCTTAGGATCATTGAGACCCCACGAGGTGAGATTTTTGCATGGAGCCCCAGTCCGAGGGAGATTGACAGTCATGTTTAGCTTCTTCCATTTTCTAATGATTGCTCCAACAGTGGACCTTTTTTCACCAAGCTGCTTGGCAATTTCCCCGTAGCCCTTTCCAGCCTTGTGGAGGTGTACAATTTTGTCTCTAGTGTCTTTGGACAGCTCTTTGGTCTTGGCCATGTTAGTAGTTGGATTCTTACTGATTGTATGGGGTGGACAGGTGTCTTTATGCAGCTAACGACCTCAAACAGGTGCATCTAATTTAGGATAATAAATGTAGTGGAGGTGGACATTTTAAAGGCAGACTAACAGGTCTTTGAGGGTCAAAATTCTAGCTGATAGACAGGTGTTCAAATACTTATTTGCAGCTGTATCATACAAATAAATAGTTAAAAAAAATCATACATTGTGATTTCTGGATTTTTTTTTAGATTATGTCTCTCACAGTGGACATGCACCTACGATGACAATTTCAGACCCCTCCATGATTTCTAAGTGGGAGAACTTGCAAAATAGCAAGATGTTCAAATACTTATTTTCCTCACTGTATATAAGCTTCCTGACTTGACTTGAAGAGGTGCATTTTCTCCGGTATCACCTCATTAACTGTCCGTGTGGAAACATAGCAAAGGCTCTAAATGATGTCCAAACGTCTCTGCACTGATATAGCCTTTATATTTGATCACTGTACATATGCTTACATATATATCACATGCTGTAAATATGATACATGTTTAACACCTCCAAGCTGCCAGTTTTGGGCACCTGAGCAAGCCCTTAACTCACTACTGCTCATTTAGTAAATGAGATCATTAAGAGTCGCTCGGGATAAACACTTCCAACAGGAAGTGGCTATATCTCGCTATCTTTGTCTCTATTTTCTATCTAATTGTCTCTGTGTCTCTTTTAGTAAATGTCTCTGTCTCACTGTATATGTCTCTCTCTTGCTGTCTCTCTATTTGTTTCTCACTCTTTCTAAAGCTGTGTCTGTGTCTCTTTGTCTCTGTCTTTCCTGCTTATTTAAATGTCTAACAAAGTTTTGAGTTTTGAAGTAATGCCATTAGTGATCTATAATGAAAGACTTCCCTGGTTCGATTCTTACCTCTAGTTTCATATTGAACATTATAAGAAGTTTTTAAAAAGAGAACAATGAAAGATCATTAAAATTGGTTGCTGGCAAATCATGGTATATCAGTGGTGCAGGTGTTGGAGATGTGGTTCTTGTACCTAAATCACTTCTCATAGACTTCGAGTTACTGAGAGAATGTACAGGAAGGAGAAGTTTTGACCCTCTACCATCATGATCTAAGAGAAAACACTGGTCTCCTAACTATAGAAAAGCCAAGAGTCCAATAAGCAAAGGCTTGTTTGCCTCTCCTGTGTTGGCGTAATGGTCAGTGAAGTGGTCGCTGCTATTTGACTCACCCGGTTCGATTCCTACCCCTTAGCTTTCCTTTAAATTGTTTAAAAAGTTTTTTAAAAGAACCAAAAAAGGTCCTAAAAATCAGGTTCTTGCAGGAGATCCTGTGGCTCAATTGGAAGAGCTTTACCTCTGGTTTGACAGGTTGCCGGTTCAAACCCCGGCCAGGGCTCAAAGTTAAGAGTGTGGAAGGTTCCGGTGGCCGTAGTAAGGAAGGTGTCAGAAATGGCTGCGTGGAAGGTTGGATGTAGTTTCGGAGGGCGTATCCTGAAGCAGGGGGGCAATATCCGGGCATCTGCCCCCCCGGCGTCTGAGAAGCTGAAAACAGGGGGTTATGAAGCAAAAACGTCCAAAAAAGTATCGACTTAGTTTTGCATATAGGGAAAAATTCTGCCAAAAACCTATCACCCTCACTTTTTCTGAGGCTGTGAAGCAGCCAGTATTTGCAGCCTTTGTTCACAGTCACCCACTCCATTGCTCACCAGACACTACTTTCCACACAGCTTACCCAGTGTGAGGACAAGCCAGATTCAAACCAGCAACCTCTGAACTCAGAGGCAAGGCTTTTATCACAAAGCCATCAAGTCCCACAACACACCGTCTTTTTTTGGGGGGTTTATCGTTTGTTTCATGCTTCAAAGCAAGAAATTCAGACCAGACAGAAACACAGAAAGCAGGATTCGAACCCTGAACCCCAACAGCGAAATACCAGTCTTAACCGACTGAACCATCGGAAAGGACCAGGTTCGATAATTGTTTAAAGCAGGTCTATCTTTTCTTTCAAACCATCAACACAAGAATATAATGCTAAAGACAGACATAGGAAGCAAACCCATGACTAGCAGGGACAAAGCAGGATTCGAACCCTGATTCACACCATTAGCAAGGCACCAGCATTAACCCACTGAACCATCAGGAAGGACAAGCTGGGAAGCTTGTTAAGAGCAGGTCTATCTTTCTTTTTAACCCATCAAAACAAGAATATGAAGATGTAGGAATCAGGAATTTAACCTACCTCATGACTAGCAGACAGAAAGCCAGGTTTGAACCCTGACCACCAACATTAGCAAAGTACCAGCCTTAACCCACTAAGCCATCAGAAAAAACAGGATGGGAAGCTTGATTAGAGCAGGTCTATCATTCTTTTCAAACCATCAACACAAGAATTTAACAGTAAAGAAAGATGTAGGAAGCAAATACAGATGTAAGTAGTACAAGTTGAACCTACATTGTAAATAACAGGAAGAAAGCAGGATTCGAACCAAGATCCCCACCACCAGCGAGATACCAACCTTAACCCACTGAACCATTGGTGAGGACAGGCTGGGAAGCTTATTTAGAGCAGGTCTATCTTTCTTTTCAACCCATTAAAAACAAAAATATATCGCTAAAGAAAGATGTAGGTGAATCCTGATCGTGACTGGCACCCAGAAAGCAGGATTCGAACCTTGAACCCCACCAAAAGCAAGAAACCTGATTTAACCCACCAAACCGTCAGGGAAGACATGCCAGGAAGGTTGTTTAGAGAAGGTCTATCTACCTTTAAACCATCAACACAAGAATATAAAGCTAAAGAAAGATTTAGGAAGCAGGAACATAACCTACATCGCAACTAGCAGGCAGAAAGCAGGATTCAAACCCTGATCCTCACCATCAGTGAGGCACCAGCCTTAACCCACTGAACCATGGAAGAGATCAGACTAGGATGCATGTTTAGATGAGGCACAAGCCTTAAACCACTGAGCGACCACTGCTGAAAAGCATGTGTGCTTTTTGGAGGGTTCATACTTTGTTTCATGCCAGCGCGAAGGCATGTAAGACTGGCTTTGAAAACTTATCACCAGTGTGGACTATATTAAGGACCATGTTCAGGCACAAGCCTTAACCCACTGAGCTACCACAGAAGTGCCTTTTTTTTTGGTGGAGTTATCTTTCATTAAAGACCAGGAAATCAAGAAATTAATCCAACACAGAAAGGACAGAATTGAAATGTCTTCAGAGGGGACAAGGTCCAGAAGTTTTATTTACCAACACAGCAACCAGCTCGACCAGGAATCAAACTCTCAAACTCATCCTTGTGGGGATACTGACATTAACCCACTAGGCTATCACATCCATCCATCCATCCTTTCTTTCTTTTTTTCTTTCTTTCTTTCTTTCGAGGTCCAGTTAACACCTAAAACAGGTAGCAGTAATAACTACTTTTTACTTAAGTACGTCAGAGCCAAAACTTCTTTACTTTCACTTTAAAAAAAAAAAAAGTGTAATCAGTACTTCAACTTTTACCCGAGTATTTTAAAACATGAGTATCTGTACTTCCACTTAAGTAAAGGATGTGTGTACTTTTGCCACCTCTGTCCAGAAGACGATCATTGACACCCTGCACATAGAGGGTAAGATACAAAAGATAATCGCTAAAGAAGCTGCTGTTCACAGAGTGCTGTACATTAATGGAAAGTTGAATGGAAGGAAAAAATGTGGTAAAAAAAAGGTGAAATGAAGCCCATTCAAGAATTTGGGGGAAATTCACAAAGAGTGGACTGCAGCTGGAGTCAGTGCTTCAAGAGCCACCACACATAGACGTATCCATGAGATACAACTGACGCATTCCTTGTGTCAAGCCACTCTTGAACCAGAGACAACGTCAAAGGTGTCTTACCGGGGAACAGGGCAAAAAGCACTGGACTGTTGCTCAGTGGGCCAAAGTCATCTTTTCAGATGAAAGGAAAGAAAACTTTGCATTTCATTTGGAAATCAGGGTCCCAGAGTCTGGAGGACGAGAGGAGAGCAGAAATTCCAAATTGCTTCAGGTCCATTGTAAAGTTTGCACAGTCAGTAGTGGTTTTGAGGGTCATGTCATCTGCTGGTGTTGGTCCACTATGTTTTATCAAGTCCAAGGTCAGCACAGCCGTCTACCAGGAAGTTTTAGAGCGCTTTATGCTTCCCTCTGCTGACCAGCTTTATGGAGATGCTGATTTAATTTTTCAGCAGGATTTGACACCTGCCCACACTGACAAAAGCACCAAAAGTTGGTTAAATGACCATGGTGTTGGTGTGGTGACTGGCCAGCAAACTCACCAAAGCTGAACCCCAAAGAAAATCTATAGGATATTATAAAGAGAAAAAAAAACTAGAAACAAGAGACCAAAAAAATGCAAATGAGCTGTAGGCCACTGTCAAAGAAACCTGGGCTTCCATACCACAGACTGATCACCTCCATGCCACGCTGATTTGAGGCAGTATTTAAAGCAAAAGGACCCCCTACCAAGTAATGAGTACATATACAGTAAATGAACATACTTTCCTGAAGGCCAACAATTTACTAAAAAGTTTTTTTTTCTTCTTATGATGTATTAACATTTTTTGAGATAGTGAATTGGTGGGTTTTTGCTAATTGTGAGCCAAAATCATCACAATTAAAAGAAATAAACACGTGAAATATATCAGTCTGTGTGATGAATCTATATAATATACGAGTTTCACTTTTGCATTGAATTACTAAAATAATAAACTTTTTAGGGATATTCTATTTTATTGAGATGTGCCTGTAGTTTAAGCTTAGATTACAAATGTCAAGGAATAGGTTCAATAAGCATATAGTTAATTTATTGTAATCTGTCCATTTGCACATCACACACACACGCTAATGTTTTGTGATTCTGGTTTGAGGTGGTGTAGTGCAGGGAGACAGAGAAAGAGAATTCTATATTTGCTTATCTTCTGAACTGTTATATTTGTGATGGGAATGAGAATCCTATACTGGTCGTTCACAAGTGGAGCAAACACACACACAAAAGTTCATACATACTTGACCAGCCATAAAGATGTCATTACTATATGACTGCCCTGTTTGGATTTATAATAACAAGCAAAGACTCAGGCTGCAGGTAAAAAAAAAAAAACACATTTGCTTTCTGTACTTACAACCTGCACTGAGATTCATACAGCAAACTTGAGCAGAATGAAATTGTTGTTCTAGTGATTTATTTATTTAATGAAGAGACATTCATATTGTAATACTGGATGGAGTCTCCATTGCTGATGCTTTGTAACAGTTAGAGGCAATCTGAATTTTTTTACTTGGGAAAAGTGTTGGAGGACTTTAAGGAATTTCTTAATCTTTAGAAAATAATTTTGCTATGTTCTTATATAGGAAAATAATAGGATGTTTTAACATTCTATTCATTACTCGTTCTAAACTTTAATGACCTCCTTCTATGATCACTTCAATCTTCGTTAAATCCACTTGGTTGTTCCACTCTGCATTTAGCCCCGCAACTGAAAAGCCAGCAACGGGTTTCACATTCGAGCCTGACAGGAAGTGACCTCAGCGACCCTGCGAGTGAATTTGGAAGCACCCGTGTTGACCTAGACAGCCGAAGGGGAGGAGCTTCAGACAGTTCTCCAGATCTCAGTCTCTGTGACCTTTGACAACAGAAAACAATGATTGCTGGTGCAAGTATGATCTGCTGTTTGGACAGGCAAAGCTAATAATACTGTAATACCTTGTTTTGAAGAAATGCACAGAATATTGCATACATTTATTGCACACAATTATACGTTTTTTCTGGATTGTAGATGTGGCCGCTTCTAGATTATTCTGACTATTGCAAAACAATGAGTGTTGTGTGGTGAAGCATCACTTGGCCATGACTCACCACTACCAGACAGCAGAGGCGTATGTAACTCCAGTTACAGTCTTCATCCGGCACATTTCATGTTGTTTTCAGGAGCAAATTATCTCAGAACTATTAGAGACCCAGTTTAACCAATATGTCTGACAGAACATACTGGCAGTCCTCCTCATTTCCAGAGTTACATGTCATTGTTAATTATGCTGAAGTCACTCACACATCTGTTTTGCTTCATTAATACACTGCATGGCATTTCAAGAGCTATTTCATCAGTATTGTTTATCAGAATTAAACCATGGATCTATTTTTAATCTGTTGTCCAGACTGTGGCTCATGTGAAGTTTAAAAATGTGCACATGAAACAGACTAGAAGTGTTTATTTCACTGATGCTCTTGTGGAAGCTTTTTATTGATGTGCCAACATCCGGCTGAGCAACCCACATTTATTTTTACTAATTTCTGTTATTTTCCTTTCCCTAGAGAGAGCTCTTTGACACTTTACTGCAATAGATATTTTTCAAAGCCTTTTTAGGCCCAAGCATATTACGTAAATTGTTTTAATATTTTATATATATATATATATATAAAAATGTACATGTATGTATGTGTAGGAACTGTGTTGAATGGCAAAACTGCATTTAGTTTGTAGTTAAAATAAAATCACTCAAACCTTTTTACCAAATTTTTGTCTGTCCACATTACAATTGTAATATTGATGAGACAAGAAAGCGTTTAATATGTTGTAAAGAAATTTAATAAAAAAAAGCTTTTGGAACATCAAAACAGGGTTTAAAAAAAAAAAAAATACAAACAGGACTTCTGGGACATGAAGCAGAAAAAGAGACATGATGCTTCTTATAAATCACACAAGGGTCCGGTGATTTTTATTTAATTTTTTTTCTCAGTTATAAACGTGTACAAACTTTAATAATTCAGCCAGAAGACTCAGCAACATTGCTATATTGAACATGAACACATTATTCGACAATGATGTTCAGGTGGAGAGCAGAATTTGGAAGGAAGTAAATGTCGAAAAACAAATGCGTATGGCAAATTTGTTTCTGGATCACATACTAATAAAAAGTGAAAGAAAAAAAAAAAAAAGCAGTCACATGCTGTGAGTCATTGTGCAGAAGGCACCAAATTAACCCTTTTACTTGTGGTTGCTGTACAATGGTGAAAACGATGATAGAGCAGATCGAAAGGCAGGAATAAGCTCAGAAATGTTTGGGAAAAACATGTGTTGCCTCGATGATCAATGCCGCTCCTATAGTGCTCTGTACAGACAGGATCGCTCCGTTCGCTACAAGCACGCACTCGTTCCACAGACACGTGAGCGCATTTCACACACCGTAATCAATCACTGAATATGAAATGATGGACATTTCGTTATGGGCGCTTGCGGCGCAGGAGAACACGATTGAGCCAAGCTTTTTTTTTTGTTATTTACAAAGCAAATAATGAGCACCTTTCAGGAGTGTACGTTTACAGAACATCCAGCTAATACAAGCAAGATTACAAGCATGGCGGGAAAAAAAAAAAAGATTGGATTTCACTTTTACAAAATGAAAAAAAAAAAGCTGTATACAACACACCACCCCTTTCGCACCTCCCATAATAAAGTGCAAACATAACCTACTGAATAGCGAGACACTAAAAGCGTGTTGATGCTGTGAGATCCGCGATCACACACACGAGCGTCTTGGCGGGTTTAGTTAAAAGCTTAAGTCCTAGATCACTTTACACGGAAAAAAGGACGACATCAGGCACACATGATGCATCTGCAGTATCTATTATTAGCTGAACCCTGAATAAAAAAAATAAATAAAAAATTCAACAACGACACATTTGCTGTCACCATGTGATCTCTCTCCACACACAGTCCCTAAAATGGCAGAAAGTGTTTGCTAGATACATTTTCTTTTTTTTTTTTTTTTTTAGAACAGACACCAGTATTTGTGGGTTTGATTCAATCGATCACCGTAGACTCTGATGACAGACTACAAAGCGAACGACTACACGCTCATCCAGGCAGCTCACCAATCATCCGAACATCAAAACTCCTTTCTGGTCAGCGTTTCCCAAAGCTCGAAACGAACCTCTCAATTAAAATAGCATTTTGTGACCTTGCAGATCTTCTGCTGTATCGACTGTTTCAGAGCTCAGGGCTCTGTTTAAGGCCTCTTTCTGGCTATTTATAGAGAAATCCTAAAGAATGAAACCTGAATTTCAATTCGACTATAAATTCTAAATTAAAGTGGGTACGTTTGTTGTATACTTTGAATCGAAGGGAAAAACAGCATCCTGGCACTGATACCGTGTCTGATTTATGATACATAAATGATTGGTCTACTGGACTGCTTTCATTTCTTCAAGAGCAGACCAAACACTGCATTGTGTCTCCTAACACAAGTCATGTATACAGCATAACACACACACACACACACACACACACACACACACACACACACACACACACACACACTATACAATGCTAGTCAGTCAAAACCCCTATATTTAAGCTCGTTTCTTTCAATTCTATCATATAATAGTTTTCAAATCTGAAACACATCAATCAGTGAATGAGGAAATGTTTATTATTAAATGACTGAGAAATGACTAATTAAATTTGGATTTTTAAAGGATCGGAGGGAAAAAGGTGTATGTGTTTTACACGTAGCACTGTCTATGAGTCATTTGCATACAGGCATAACAATCCGTGTGCACTTGTTTAGAGTCCCAGTAGCGTCTTAGAGGCGTAAATCCCTCCGCTATTATTCTGTGGCATTAAAAGTGATTAAATCAAACACAAAATGCCAGTCATACACACACACACACACACACACACACACACACAAACAAATACAGCGGACCAGGAGCTTAAAAATTGTGAAGTAAAAGGCACATTACTCCTTTGGTCTCCAATTTTTATAAGCAAGCTGAATATCGTGTCATTTTATGTAACGAGTTTTGCACCGAGATGGATTTGGACTGGAGGACGTGTTTAAAGATCATATCCTCCTCATGCACCCTCACTATGAGGGATTTAAAATGATCCAGACAAAACTAAGCCTGTCATTTAACCACCAAGCCTCGGGTTTCTGTTTAAAAGAAATATCAGATATTAATATTAAGCGTCCATTTGCCTGTTTAAAAATGGAATTAGGCCCCCCGATAGAGTCAGCAGCCCCCTGTTTTTGAGGGAAACAACAGACTCGCTTCTGTATAGCGCAGGACTTTGTGATGTTCTTCCTCCAAATGAAAAAAAAAAAACAAAAGACCCCTAAAATCAAAGCTTGCTCGATCCGGACTTTGTTCAGTTCCAACTGCTAAATCGGAACTGTACAAACAATGAAAGGTTATAAATAAAAAGGGATTCGAGATGAGCTAAGAGGAGGCCTGGGTGTTGTTCAAGGCTTTGCCAAAAGATTTCTTGTGACCACTCAGTAGCTGTACATAGAGAGAGGCGTGTCCTCCATCATATCATCCTAGAACACAAAAATTTTAATCGTATCATATCATGGTACATAAAAAAATATATATGAGTGTACTTATTTATTCAATTTTTGGAATCGGGGATAAAAGATTGTCATAGCCAGAGAACATCTTTTGAGTATAGAGACTCACCATGGGTAGATCCTGGAGTCGACGGAATTCCGGGCGTTCGTTTCTGCGTCTGAATTTGAGGAAAATTAAAAGGGACACAACGGCAGCGGTGACGACAAACACAGACACCAGACCGACTAAGAGTGGATCCATTGATGTAACAGAGTCTAAAATTTCCAAGAAAAAAAAGGAAAGAAGAGAGAGGAAGGAAAATTGATTACTGTCAATTCTGCACAAATCGGCATTGTGTTGGTTGAACTCTTAAGATTTTGACACTGTGTGGAAAAGATAAAAAAATAAATAAAAATAATAAGATCAGTCAATCAATCGATCAATCAAATTAGATGATGACAGCAGTAGGAATATAGGTAAGTGACATCTCAGCAATTACGATGTTGGACTTCTAATTAGAAGACCTGTGCCCTTGAGTAAGGTCCTTAACCATCAACTGCTCATTTGTATAAATGAGATCATTATAAGTCACGCTGAATAAGGGTGTCTGCAGAACCCCCCGAAATGAAAAAGATAAGGCTGTCAAAATTAACGTGTTAATAACGCAAATGAATTTTAATGGTACTAATATTTTTTTAACGTGCGATTAATGCAGCACACATTTTTGCCTTTTTTAATAAAAATACAAAAAGAAAGAAATACGGAGGCGGAATTAAAACCTTCACAACACACATTCATTCACGACGTCCTTCTTTACTCAGATATAAAAAAATAAAAACTTCAAGAAAAATCATTTTTTAAAATCACTAAACATTTGTTTTACTGATGCGCCAAGTCTCAAATCAAGCCCCAAAATCCGCCATGATGGACACATCCGGCAATCAAAACCATCCGTGTGGAAACAGCAAATGTTTCGTTTGGTGTCCTGGTATTTTACGTAATTTAAAACACCGTAATTACTTTAAAACATTTACGAAAACATTTTTATTAGCGGCACAGTCATCTAAAAATGTAAACAACTAGCTCAGTGCAAATAAACAGAAGTAATTGGACTCTTTCTTCATCCTGGTTAATTGACACTGAAAAACATCTAAAAAAAAAAACATCTTTTGAAAAAGGCTTAGATTTAAAGCTCTATGTTGAGTTTGGTTTCACTAATAATAAACTTAGAGTTAAATCTGCATAAAGCATCCATATTCGTTCCATGCCCACGTTGATTAGAGTATTTGAACTTGAAAGTATTAATTTTAGGCACACTTAGAACAGATACAAATGTGCGATTAGGTTGCGATTAATCCCGATTAAATATTTGAAATCAACTGACACCCCTAGTCAATTATTATGCAAGCTAAGAATTCTACTGGAAAACTCTGTGCTTACCTCAACATTTACACCCCAATTTACTTATGAAAAACCAACATTACTTCCACATTTAAAAGAATTTTAAGATTTGCAATGGATAAAAGTTCTTATTTTGAGCATTATCATTATCATCCATCTTGCTCCTTGAGTTAAATGTCGCTCCGTCAATAGATCTTAGTCAGTCTTTTTCATCATTAGTTGAACAATCGCTGAATAATTCACTAAGTTCTTGTTCCGTCAGCTACATTTCATCTTATTAATGTTCCTTTTTATAAAGTGTGTAGGCACTTTTCTGTGTTTTGATGATGATTTTCAACTGTGATATTTGTTTTTAAACCTATTTTGCTTAGGCTTAAGCCCATTTCAGTACAAAGACGTAACCTAAGCGTGGTATCAAAAGTGTGAAAAAGCCACAATTAAATTGCAAAGTTTTAATCATCAGACTGAAGGCATTTAGCATCATGTTTGCTAGACTGGCTTTTTAACAGACCATTTTCCAAGCAAAAAAAATCCAAGACAATGTTACAATGTAGTCTAAATCAAAATGATATCATTTTAGTCAAATATGTCTATGTTTTCTAAAAAAAAAAAAAAAACTTCTTGTTCATGTTCTGTTTCTTTTATTATTTGTGGCCATTTTCCAAAATTTGGCTGGAGCGACATGTAACAAGTATTCCCAGACTGCCACAGATTTCGTAATTTTTCCAGGCTGGAATAAGACAGGGTGGTCCTGGTAATCACAGGCCCTACAGTGGAAATGTGGCCTACTTTATTAATCCTGTCCTGCTTAGCCTGTGATTCACTGAGGCACAATTTCTTTATTGGATGCACTGCATCTGAGTAAGTAACTGAGTAAGCAAGTTCTCTTAAGTTTGCAGTGCAAAGCAGATTGAGTCGCATGATTTTAGTGCATGACGCAGAGGCGAATAACCACCAGTGCAAAGCACAGTGAATTAATACCATGTATCAATAAATTAGTCATGGATTATACCACTTGTAACAGAGTCATTCGAAAGCGGCGACAAATTAAAGCGGTCATTGGTGTTCACAGTGCAAAACTGACTGAATTTATTCGATTTTAAAATATGTAATTCTGTTGGTTATTTTATATACAGGATTATAATTCTACTCTACAAAGACAAAGTAGTGACATAAAATGACTTATTTTAATTAAGCATAATAGTTATTAGAGTGAAAAAGAGATTACTGGTACGTTGGTGTTAACTCATTCTACTATTTAAAAAAAAAAATTATATATATATATATAAATTTATATATATTTCTTTATTTAGGGTCATCTCCAGTACATCAAATTGAATTTGTACCACAGATCCTGTTTTAAAATTCCCATATATTTCATGCAGTAGTTACACCGTCAACATCAGTACACTATGGACATTTAAATGAACTACCTGAGCATTCAATGGTTTAAACGCACGCCTTCTAGCCTCCGAGTTATTAAGCAGTATAGTATTCAAACAGATCATTGTATAAATATTTTTCTAAATGTTACCGTGTGTGCGCGCTATATTAACCCAAGTTGGCAAGGGAACAAAGCTCAGTCTGTTCACTTGTTTTTTCAGTGTAAAGACGTCCCTGGCCCAGACCAGCCTTCAAGCTTTTAAAATTATAATCATGCTCTTGTTCCCTACACACAAATCCCCCCAGTTACAAAAAGGTGTGCGAGAGTGTGTGTGTGTGTATTATGATAATAGGGTAATAAACGGGAGGCTACTTCATTTGTAATACCAGAACAAAGTGTCACACACACACACACACACACACACACACAAAGAGAGAATCCATGCAACAAGAGCAGGCCAGCAAATCAAAACATGAACAAGAAAACAAGTGCTGCACTGTTTCATTTACACACACACACACACACACACACACAAAAAGGATATTTAAAAAAAAACATTACACTTACATTCAGTGTCGTCTCCAACGTTTAGCTCGGATGAGTCTACACTCTTAGCCTGGGCAGTGGTGGTGGTGGTAGTTGTGCTGATGGTCCTGGTGGTTGGAGCAGATGCAGTGTCTTTGGTGGTAACAGTTGTGGAGTTGCCCCTGCTTTGAGTGGTTGTTGCTGATGGGCTTGTGGTAATCTGAGGACCAGTGGTGGAAGAAAGGCTCTGAGAGAGTGTGGGAGCTGATGTAGTTGTTATAGGCCCAGGAAGTGGTGTGTTGGTGGTGTTGGTGGTGGTGAAGGAGGTGGAGGATATTGTTGAGGTCTGGTTATTTCCAACTGAAAGATCATCTTGGGCGTCTGTTAGGTTTCCCAGAACAGTAGTACTGTTAATGGGTGCAAGAGTATTCAACCTAGGTTCATCAGCTCCTGCAGGAAAACCTTTATTCCCAATACAACAAAAAAATATATATATTAGCTTAGATATGAAATTAAGTCAGTAAACAAGTGTTTGATCACGGTCATTATTGAACATTAAAGAACGGACACGATTAATTAAACAAGCTAAACATACGAGAACAAAGAAATTAAAACATTCTCTTTTGTAGACATAATAATCAAATGAGTCATGCTGCTTTTGTCTGCAGGCTCCACATCTGACAACGACAACTGGCAAAGTTTTCACATGATTCGACCCAAACAGGTCTCACAATAAATCCACTGTGACAAGTCATTAGGGGGCCAAGCACCAAAGGTCCACAGACACAGTTTCTTAGCGTTACTTTTTTAACTATTCTTATCGATTTATGAATGCATCTAGAACTGCATGATAAAAGGTTTGGTGCTACCACACCCAATGGCATCCTATACAATCATGTGCCTGCTTTGTGGTGCGATCAGGCATAACATTATGACCTAATATTGTGTTGGTCCCCCATTTTCTGCCAAAACAGTCCTGACCCAAGGCATGAACTCCACTAGACCCCTAAAGGTGCGCTGTGGTATCTGGCACCAAAAACTTGACGTGAGGCCTCTATTGATTCGACTTGTTGACCATTCCTGAACCATTATTTGTTTGTGGCAGGTCGCATCCATAGACAACTTATACAGTCGTGGACCTCCAACTTTTTGGAAACTGTTTGTGGAAGAACCACATATGGCTGAAAAAGTGTGAGGTCTCAAAACGTTTGTCCATAGAGTGTAGATGCAGTGCTTTATTGTATAGACAACTTCAAAAAGATACGTTTACGGCCATGTCCTGAGGAACAAAGGGACGTTATTTAGTGCTATGTAATGCTTGGCCCTCTCAGTTGCTGTTTTTTTGTACACAGAAATTGGAAATATTTTCATATTTTTGTTGTCCTTTATTTTTATTATTTTTCTGTTGAGCTGTTTTATCTGATGCAGTTTTTTTTTTTTAACTTGAACACAGGGGAGAAGGAAAAGCAGGTGGTATGACAAGGACAGGGTGTTACTGTGAACCAATATCTAGAGACATATGCTGAGAGAGGGGTAGTGAAATAGGAAGTTTAAAAAGAACACAGTTTGTTGTTTGTGTGAGACTGAGTCGCAGGGAGAGATGATTGAGATGTAGCTCATTTTTATGCTGTGTGGTAGCACATATCCATACGGTGGGTGTGTGAAAGTGTGTGTGTGTGTGTATGTGTGTGTGTTTGTGTGTGCGAGATAGAGTGTGTGATAGCAGATGCTGGGGTGCTGACGAGGTGCTTTTCTGCACTTGCAAATGAACCGAAAGCAACGGAAACGTCAACAGGTTTCAAACTTTCTCGCCTTCCTGTCAAATCTCACACCACCTTTTGTTGCACTGCCTCCCGACTGCACTCCCTCTACCCCCCCATCATTCTAGCTTAGCTTTACTGGGCTTCTATTGTATTTCTGTGTGTCCAGGGTTGTTTGATCCCATTGTTTCACAAATTAGTGTACTGCTAGGATTATGCTCCATAAAATTGGCCATGCAATGGCTCTACAAATTGGAGCCAGCAGTACACATTTACTAACGCGTCCCATAAATTTAGGTCAGCCTTGTAGTGTGTGCACACACAAATCAACTGACAATCTTTACTAGCTTCACATAAATGATGAACAGACAATCTGCACGAGCCGTGATGAGCCACAGTGTATTTTAGAGTTTTATCAATATTGCACTGAAGTTAGTGAAAAGTGCAGTATGTGTATATACACAATACATATGTGCAAGAAACCATAATCTGTTTGTATACTGAGCTGCAGAGGCTCTGACTCGCCCATCTCTGCTATTCGTCTCAGATCTTCTAGACACGTGTATATAAACACACGCAAACCCAAAGAAGGTTAAACAGAACGGGACAGATGATTTCTTTTTTTATTACACTGCTCAAATGTTTATAGAGATGCGATATCTGTTCTTTATAATACAAAAAATATATATATTTGACATTTTTGCGATAATGCGAGAACAAAACAATGCAACATTAACAAAGCTGTTCACAAACGAGCAGAAAGCACAATGCATCATAACCGATAAATGAACTTCCGTTCCGTGGACGCAAGCGGACGAATGCCAAGAAAACGCCACCATGTTTTACCCCTTTATCCATATGTAATGTACATAATACACACCATTATTTATGTCATGCAAGTAAGACAATAAAAGGAAATCGTTTTTGCAGGCTAACTGAGATCCAAGTGAAGAAGTAAAAACTGAGAGCCAAAAACAGACCTAAAAAGAGAAAGGAGGGAAAAATGTTTCAGTGAATCTAAAGTTAGAGGTGGGGGTGACTAATTACTACAAACAAAACATTCATATAAAACTAGCGAAAGTCAAAATCAGGTGCAACACAGAGCTACCTGAAGCCTCACCAGCAGTTACTTTACGTGAACTGTATTTCTATTTTGGTTCCCATATAACGGTGTCTCAAAAGTTTGGAAAGTCTTTTATGGATTGTGAGACACATTAGACAAGCTAGGTAAAGTTCTGTGGACAGTTAAGTCCAAGTTTGACAGGTTTGGGTCCAACAGAAGAACTTCTGATCTAATACAGAACAGGAGAGAAGATGTTCGCAGATTCCCTCACACCCACAGTCAAACATTGAGGTGAAAGCCTGCTGGTCTGTGGATGTTTTGGAGCAGGGAAGGTTGGAGACTTCTCCCTGGTGAAAGAAAAACTGAACCAACATGGCTACCATTCTATACTTCAACACCATACAATTCCACCAGGACTGTGGCTAACAGGAACTGACTGGACCATACAACAAGACAATGACCTGAAGCGCTGTAAGTGTGAGCAAACAGCCAGCTGGAGTGTATTATCTCATGGAATGGCCTGTGCCCAGTCATCCCACCTAAATCCTATTTAACTGCTCTGGGATGGACTGGATCACAGGCCAAAAAGAAATCTCCTAGCAAAGAACACCTTTGATAAGTTTTAGAAGAGACATTGCAAAGTATTTCAAATGAATGTTTGGAGAAACAACCCGTCCAGATGCCAAGAGTGTGTAAAGCAGTTATTTATGCTAAGGGAGGATTTTTTGCTGAAAATAAAGTTCAAACATCTGTACATTTTTATACTTGTTTGGTCAAAGTACATCATCATACTGTTAAAGAAAATCACCTAGTTTGCTGCATATAAACAAAAGGAACATGCATGTGTATCTCAAAAACAATAAAAGACTAGGCATTTCCAATTTTTATTTTGTTACTTAAAAGATTCAACTGACGTTTCATTAAAGCCCTAAACAAAAATATTTAGGTAAGCAAAGGTTCCCCCCTTAGCAAATAAACTGCCAGTGATTTTGTCCAGTCTTTGTTTATCATCTATTGTGTTTTGTCTCTACTCTCATTGACACCACCAAATCTGCAAATTTGGGACCTATCAACTTGCTATCAAACTGTTCAGATTCCTTGGGGAATTGTTGTACAAAATATACATGAGGTCCTACACAAGTCTAACGCAAAAATACTTTAAACACAATCCTTTAAAAAGTATTTTCCACTGTCTCTTTTCTATAACCATAAAGGATCTGGCGATGGTTTAAACCCCATTATCACCAAGCTGCCACTCTTGGGCCCTTGAGCAAGGTCCTTAACCCTCTGTGGATACTGTGTCATGGCTGACCCTGTGCTCTGACCACAGCGTCCTAACAACCCTGGGATATACAAATTAAGAATTTCACTGTACTGTAATATTCAAATGACAAGTAAAAAGCACCTTTTATCTGCAGACATTTAAGAATTTGCTTTATATTAATACTTTTCTAAATTTCCAGGTATATTAAAAAATGTAATTTGGTCAGGCTGTCTGTTAAAAAAAAAAACATTTATGTATTTTTGTTGCAGCTCAATTCCTCTTCTTCCTTTAATCAAATACCTCAACTTGCTATTTCTTTATTACACAAATGCAAATCTGTGCATAGATTTGGGTCTTTGTGATTGTGTGTACTGCAGCCCATACAAATATCAATGGTCATTAACAGGATAAAACACTGGTAAAGCTACAAAAAATGATTCAAGTGTCATAATATGGATTTGCAAAGAAGCACACGTTTGTTTGTTTTTACTTGACCAGATTAAAAATAAAACCTATGAAGCCTGACCTGGAGCGACTGTGCTGTCCGTTGTATCATTGAAGCTCTGGCTGCGGGTGGTGTTAACAGAAAGATCTCCCTTGGAGGAAGCGTTGAGCGTAGGACTTGAAAAGGATTCTGGCTTTGCAGTCGAAGACCTCTGCGGAGATGAGGAGGTGGACGGCGTGGTGAAGTTCAGTAGACGTGCGGGTGAGTTGAGATCATCTTCACCTGGGGGTACATGCGCATAAATTTAAGAGTGTCAATCTCATGTTGGCTACATTCAGGAAACTATAATAACATAACGGCTTTAGGGGAATCGATGACTTGTACACGTTGGAGAAGGACTTCCTGGTAGCAGCTCATAGACAAGCATAATGGGCTAATCATGTGTTTGTGGGTGGCAGAGAGATGATCATAGGGGGAGACAGAAGCCGACAGAATCTATATTAATTTGTAAACGACAGAGTCAAAGAGAAACACAATACTGACAAAGCTGCTGATTAAAGATTCCTCTGTAACGCATTAATCGGAGCAAACCTGATTTTCTGATGGGAAATGAGTCCTATTCGGACATTTTATGAATAAGGAATGAGCATTTTAAGTCTAAGTAATTAAAACCCCAGGGGGAAATTATGATTCGCATAGAAACACACTGAAGACAATACCTTTGCTGCGATGCTGGACCACAAGGGCAAAAATTACAGTAATTATGAAGTTCTATTTCACGATCATATCTGCTACCTTGGAGTTTCGCCAGACACCAGCTAGTTTTTTGATAAGAAGAGTCAGCTAAAAAAATAAAAAAATAAAAAAATGCGGTCTCCATGTTTTCAACCCATTCACCAGCTTAAATGCACGAGACACATTTCCAATCTCCAACGTTCCACTTCATAGGGAAGTCGGATACAGGATTAATGTGCCTTTCTGTCTTGTTCTGATTCATTCTTTCGAAAAAATTGCTTTCATTTGCATAACACTTGTTAACTTTAATGACTGTATTCTCATACTATCTACTGCTGAGGTACTCAGAGCAGCCATACAGAATCAGTAGTGAACACTTGCTTTAAATCATGAACTCTGTGCTCTTCTCTTTCCTTGCGATCACATCGAGTCTTCCATAGAAACCCATTTCCTTTCTCTTTCCCTTACAACCAGTCCCTCCCTTTCCTGCCCTGTGACCATTTTTGAGAAAAGCCAGTGACTCACTGTTAATGTTATTAGAGTACTGATAGAGAGGCATGCCTCCCTCATAGCAATCCTAATCACTCACACACACTCACACAGAGCCGAAACAGAGCAGAGAAGCGCCGTACAATTGTTCCTACTAAACATGAGCACACAAAAATGTGAAAATATGTGTTACAATTATCTGCATCCAGGCTAAAACAAACTCAAATGGACTGAAAAACCACATGGCTGGTGTCTCAACAAATAGACTTATGCAGTATCATTCTTTTTATTTTTTATTTATATTAAAGCACTGAAATTAAAGACTACAGCAAGTAGGTTTTGGTCCCACATTCTGGAGTTGAACAGAGTTAACTCAGGGATCCGAGCTAAGCAAATGCATGAAAGTTAACAGGTTATGCTGTATATCCAAAAATAATGTAATAATCCCCACCCATTAGATCACATAAGAGCCAACAGATATCGAGAGTAAGAGTGAACACATGCTTCTTTTAAGACATATGCAGCTCTGAAACTGCTGTTTAGGTCAGATCACTGGGCAGCTGGAAAGGACCACCAATTGTGCTTTTGTATACACAAGCCAGTGTTTTGGGAACATTAAGTGAACTACACAATGAGATACTCAAATGTGGATTATGGGCTAAAACAAGTGTTCAAACACTGGATAAGAAGTTTGACATTGGAGGCAGGTTAGATTTATGTTAACCTTTTTTTTTTCTTCAAACAAAAGCCACTACACCCAATATGTAAAAACAGAACAGTAGCTCTCACCCTTTGTTACCCCCTCTTCCCTCTAAATAGTATCTCAGAGCAGCTGACGCTCTAAAACAGTTCTCTCTCTCACACACCACAAGTCAGTGTCCTCAGGGAGGTGTGTGTGCACACGCTCAGCCCGATCTACCACACCCTGAGCCCCACAATATTGGCCCTGTTCTCCAGAGTGATGGAGCATCAAGCATTACACTCGTCTGACGCAAACACACACTTGTGAGCACCGCAAAGCACAACGACCACATTTATCACAAGCAATTATATGGGGGTTTGCTCTAGTAGACTGGGAAGCTCTATTTTCACTAGGTAGCTGAAAGTATCAGTGTTGTTGGCTAGCTACATACCTGAAGTCGGCCATTGTTACCCGTGTTTTCTGGTCAAAACATTAGAAAGGAGAAGAGTGACAATGACGGTCTTGTTGCAGCATTTCCTGAGTTATTACTGGTTTAGGGTGAAAGAGAAATGGTGAGGAGAAGTGCACCATTTTTAGATCTGGCATGATTAAGTGTATGTGAGAAGATGGCCATCTTACCAACTATCTATCCATCTAACTATCTATAAATTCATTCATCTATAAATCCATCCATCCATCCATCCATCCAACCCTACAGTACACTTAAAAGCCTCAAACAAAATAACATGTGGGTTGCTTGCGCTCCAAACAGCCTGCTTTTATTTTGTAAGTAATAAGACCTATTATGTGTATATCAGTCAGAAAACACTGCACTGTGTGCAAATATGTGGTCACTGCAGTGCTACTGATAAGAATTATAGCCAAGTGCAGACAACACCAGTATTTATAAATATACAAGATACTGATTTAAAAAAAATCTAATTGCAAGGACATAAAGAATTGTAAAAGTTCAAATTCAACTAAAGGTCAAAAAATATAAAATAAAATAAACAAGCAAGTGACGCGAAATCGACATTTCTTCCCACAGCATCAGGCAATGCATCACTTCTTACCTTTAAATGCTGTAAATATCAACATGTAGACAAATTCGCTTGTCAGAATCCAGAACATATGCAATTCAGTTCCTTGTTTTAAAGTGAGAAATTCAAATTCGGTCAGCTGGGAAACATTTTTCTGACAGAAAATGAACATAAGTTTTTAATGTCAAATAAAAGAAAAAAAATATTAAACAATTCCTACTTTAGAGGCAAGTCGAATGAAGCATTATTTCTAGCAGAGCCAATTTACAAGATAAGGAAGAGAGAAGAACGAGTTCGGGTGAGGAATAAAATAAAAAGGTGAGGAGAAGCAGAGAGGTGTGAAATCCCGGCAGTAGAAGAAAAAAAAAAAAGTGAGATGAAACAAAGCCTTGAAGAGAAGTGGAGAGGCAGAATGTATGCTAAATAGATGAATAAAACAGGAATCGATGATCAAGGTCAAATGTGACTGCAGAAGGACACGGCGGTAGAAAGAGGTTAAAGTGGCTGCATCAGTAGGGTCTGAATATGATTTGCTGATGAGCGGTGATGTAGAAACCGAAGCGAAAGGGTTTCTCAGATCACCGCTGCTGCGAGTGCATACGCACACCTGGACGTGTACACCTGGCTGAGCGCTTGCTTTTAAACTAGCGTTCGTTTAGCGTGCGGTTTTGTTAATCGCAGCTTTGAAGCCGAGTTCAAAGAGTAAACATTCTCTGATCCGATGAGTTCAAACCACTACAGGGGGACTGAGGAGAAATAAGGATAGAGACAAGTCGAGGGAAACAGAAAACAAAAATGTTCAACTAATGACCTACACAAACAGTGAAAAAGGTCAACAAAGCAGTAAACAGCAGATGTGTGAAAGGGCACGAATGATTATGTGAAGAATTGGAGGCTTTACTCTAAATAATACCATGAAGTTTTCGCTTTATAGTAGCGAAGATTGTTAGTTAACCAAAAGCTACTGGTTTAAAGGGAAAATCCTTAGGAGCTAGGCTACTTTTTTTTGCAAAGTCAGATAACTAGCAACTTTGAAAAGGTACTGAATGATATATATATATATATATATATAATTGCTTGAATAAATGTCTTTATGCCTAGATATATGAATAATTGTAAAAATTTCCATTTGACACAGCTGTTCCAAACAGATCAGTTCAATTTGCGATTACTGTAAAAATGTTTCAACTCAAAAGGTGTAAAACATGGGTCCTGTAAGCCAGGACCAGCCGGATGAAGGTTTTAATCAGCCTAGCACTTTGTTAGTTCACTAGAAAAACCCAGGCCTGCATACGCCGCTAATAACAAAATGTACTAAGGGCATGTAAATCCTCAAGCTAAATATTTCACATACAGGAAGAAGCTGGGTCAAGTCTCCTTATTTTCTTTGGATGACTGATCACTATATACACGTGCGATCTGCGACTAAACAACGACTATCTGAAAGCATCGTAAGTGTAATGTGTCCTGGTAACCAAAATGAATCTGACCATCATACTGAACATATTAAATACAGTCACTACTTGGTAACTGTTACCAGGA
Source organism: Silurus meridionalis (assembly GCF_014805685.1). Classification (NCBI taxonomy): domain Eukaryota; kingdom Metazoa; phylum Chordata; class Actinopteri; order Siluriformes; family Siluridae; genus Silurus; species Silurus meridionalis. The sequence goes on along the minus strand of NC_060906.1, from coordinate 9,750,217 downwards.
ACACTCTGTAAATGAACAGTGCATTTTTGCAGCGTTGTTAACAACAGCACAGGACGGTGCACTATAGATGATTAAGGAGGAACTGTGGAAGCAGTACATCACTCCAGTCTAATTTTATGACCAACACATGGAAACATAATACATGGTGTCTGAAAAGTCTCCAATGGGAATATATTGAGCAATACATTAAACACCACGATACAGTGGTTGGAAAAAGGCGTACAGCCTAAGACTTAACATCTAGAGCATATTCTGTAAATAATAAATACCAAATTAAGTATGTCGTTTTGTTGCAATTGGTTTCCGACTCTTCTGACACCCATGTATACGATATAATACAAAAACGTGAACCTGCTACAAGATGCAGACCGTGATACAAAATGCACAACGCATGGACTGTTCCTGCTCAAGCATAGCAATAACGGGACAATTTTTTTCCCTCCCAAACAAACAAGAGACAAGAATCTGCTTAGTCAGACTTCCAGTCAGCAAAGGTATAATGCCTATGCCTTTCTTTTTCACTCAAACCTCTAGCAATGAGTCCACACAGTAATACTGACTAAACTGGATTACCTACACGCATTGGCCCCAATTAATACACCATTAAAGAAAGAAAAAGAAAGCACACCAGCACCTTCACAAAGAGGACATGTGCTCGAACGTCGAGGACCATGTAAGTGTCAATCACTTCTGTGTTTGATCAGGTTTAGTGCTTTAGGTCTCATCAATGCTCTAGCGTTAAAGAAGCTCAGAAAGAAAAACAAATGATATTAATGTGAACAGGGCTCTAAACCAGGGCACATAAACCATTTCCATATTTAGAGTTCAATTCAGATCATTCTTATTTACAATAAGCTCTGAAAAGTAAAGGAGGTTTATTACAACAGCAAGCAACAAAAAGGTTTAGAAGGTGTCCATTTCCAGTAGTGAGGACAGGACAGGACAAGATCAGTCCTGGACAAGTCAGCAGGCAGTCAGCCAGAACATGGAGTGTGACAAAAGAAGGTTTGACTCTAAAAATAAACCACGAATGTTCCGCTGCATGTTGAGAACAGTCTCGCTCACCCACCTACGAGACACTCGAACTTCACAAGGAACCGTGTGTGACGCATTCTCAGAGCCTTACGTATAAAGCGAGAGTTGCTGCGCCTCTTAACGCCATGTTCAGAGTAAAAAACACTCGAGAAAGACACCACAGCAGGAGCATGTCCAATTGCTCGAAATATCATGAGCGAGTGATGTAATGTAACCAGTTTCTTTTTCTGCTTCTGTTCTTCTCAAGAGAGAGAAATAGGTTTAGGTCCAAGTGAGCAGACATGAAGACGAAATAAAATCCCACTCGTGTTGCTATATAAATATTAAAAATCAATAGAACCTCTGTTTCAGGTTTAAAAAGCAACACGTCCATCGCATGCTTGTTTTTCCTCTCTCGTGTTACTTGGAGAAGGGGTATAGGCACCTCAGTATATCCCAACCACCTCATTAACATGTCACACACTCTGAACTCGTTCATCATTTAGTCATTAATGACTGACACACTGCAATTATTATGTGGTACTGCTCAAGTACCATCATATATACACCGCATTTCTAATAAATCAAAAGCGTCATCCTTTGACTGCAAACGGAGGCCTTGCAGTTAAAGAGTTGTGGCAACATTGAAGAGTGTTAGGAGACTTTAAGCCTGGAGAAGATTGTGATTTCTTAAAATGTTGACATGATTTGATTTGGTTATTAAACCACAGGGCTAGACTAAGATGAAGCAATCTAATTTGGTCATGTGTGAAATGCAAAACAGAAGCTCTGACTGTATAACATGTGCAATGCAGTCAGTTTTAGGGGTTTTTTTTACAGACTTGTAGTGCTTTGAGCAGCACCACAGAGCTGGAGTAGAAAGGCTTGGCTGTAATTAAGTCAGCTGAGCTCTCCAGAAATAGAGACAGTAATGGAGAGATCTGGTTTTCATTCCAATAGACATTTAAACTGTTTACTAGAAGCACTGAGGTTTGGAGACAATCATGAACTGCAGATATGTAAAGATATATGATGACATCATAAAAACACATGTACGTGGCACTTGTGTACAAGTATATATATATAATGTACACATATTCATACATATACATACATACACATATACATACATATACACACACACACACACACACACACACACACACACAATGCATGCAGTATATAAGAAACACACTCTTACCTTCTATGAAAGAAGAGAAACAGAAGAGCAAAAGCATACAAAGAGCAATAGTTTCCTTCATATTGGTCAAGAAAGGTAAGCTGAGCAGTAGTTTGGGATATTGATGATATTGATGATATTGATGATGATGATGATGATGATGATGATGATGATGATCAATTCTCTGCTCCTGTTAATTCAGTAAACTTCCTGCAGCTCCTCCGTAATCGTTTTATTTGCGATCAGTGAACTCAGATCCTTCTTGAAGGTTAAAAAAAAAAAAAAGAGAGAGCAACACACTCTGATTTGATACTCTGGAAACAAACAGCTACAGTATGTGTTCATGTGAGAAGCTCGTACTGGGCTGTACTACAGCGGGCTCACACACACCACACACACACACCCGTGACACACGCCACACTGACCGACTGAAATAGCGCCGGCGGGGGCGGGGCTACCTGGGTCGGACACGCCTATTCGTAGTGACGCAATACTTCCATCGTCATATATGACGTATATTTAAAAAAAGTGAAGGGTTAGTTTTAGTGGTTTTAGTGGTTTTAGTGTAAATATGACCGAAAAAACGGCATTGAATGAATGGTTTCGAAAAGTAAAGCCTTGAAATCAAAAAGTATACAAATATATTTACAATTGAAATACAAAAAATAAAAAACAAATCCTGTAATTAATTTTTTTTTCTCAAAGTAAAACAGAAAATGACTATTTGTTAATGTATTTTATTTTATTTTTATGTTAAATCTTTGATTTAATTGTCTATATTTTATATTTATTTAGATTTTCTATAATTGTTTCTATTTTTTTATTTTATTTAATTAGATTTGCTTTCCATGGCTTTGGATTAATGAAATACCAGCCCAATTTAAACATAGTTTGTATAAGCAGCCTATAAAAAATGTTCTCCCAAATAATACAATAAAATAAAATTACAGTAGAGAATAAACCAAAAAGTGTTCAAAGTAAAATATATTCAAAACTAAAGATTACAGTAAGCCTGACAAACACACCCAAAAAATATTGTACGAATCAAATCTCTGTATTCTGTAAGCATTTCCAGATATACTCCCTAATGTAAATTGATAAATAATCGTGTAGGCAACATCACAGTATACACAGATTATACAGTATACACACAGCGTGGCCAAAAATATATGGACACCTGATGATCATACCCAAATATCATTCATCTTGAAAATGCTTCAACAAAGTTTGAAACACACAATTGTTTTTTAATGTCTCTCTAATTATGCCTCTAGCATTGCAATTTCAGTTCACTGGGACTAAGAGCTCCATTGGTTTTCAAAGCTGTAGTTGAAGAACTCAAGTGTCCTTTACAGAACCTTGACCTCAACCCTACTGGAATCCTTTAACTGGAACGCAGACTAACCCCTAAACACCTCACCAGCATTAGTACCTGTTGCATCTGCAAGGCCAGCAGCATTGGGTGTGATCACACACACCCCTCACACACACTCCACTCTCCTGCAGTCTGGAAAAAGGTACCAAATCATTCGGGTCTTCACAGCCAGACCATGTAACAGTTTCTTTTCACAAGCCATTTGACTAGTTAATACAAAGGAGGAACTGGAATGACACACACATACACACACATGAACGATTGCTGTTAAACATTCAGTGTTTGCATGTACTTTTGTATTTTATTTATTATTCTATCAACAACAGTCTCGCTGGTTTGTGCTGTTTTGCACAAAATGTTGCAGATTAAATTAAATTAGATTCAACTTTATTGTCATTGCACAAGTTACAAGGCAACAAAACACCTAGTGCACTAGTTGGTTTTGTGTAGTTCTGCTTTTTTGTGTTATTTTGTGTTTATTTATGTTGTCTGATGTTGTCACACCTCGGTCCTGGGGTTGAACATCTTTTCATTTCACTGTATATAGTTTGAATAACAAAAAAGCCCACTTGATTAGACCTCACTTGATCTCATTTAGCTACACAAAAAGTTGCAGTATATGTAGTACAAAGAGGTGTTGCACATGGTGGACAACATGTAGTGATTGTATTTATTCTTGTATTTAACACCCTTTTTTTGGAAGGGGAAGGAAGCAGGGTGCCAACCACGATCTTGCAAATCCGTGAGCAAATGTGCAGTTGCATCCCTTAATCTCAATGATGCTTTTGTACATAAAATAATGAGGACAAATCCCCTTTGCCACATTCCACAATGTAGTATAAATTCTTCCTAGGAGAGAGGAGAATACTTCTTTTTCTTTCGGCTGCTCCCATTAGGGGTCACCACAGCGGATCATCTGTCTCCACACCCCCCTGTCCTCTACATCTGCCTCTGTCCCACCGACTACCTGCATGTCTTCCTTCACCACGGTCATAAACCTTCTCTTTGGTCTTCCTCCTTTCCTCCTTCCTGGCGGCTCCATCCTCAGCATTCTTCTACCGATATACCCCATGTCCCTCTTCTGCACAAACCATCTCAATCTCACCTCCCTCACCTTGTCTCCAAAACGTCCTTCATGCGCTGTCCCTCTAATAAACTCATTTCTAATCCTGTCCATCGTCGTCACTCCCAATGAAAACCTCAACATCTTCAGCTTTGCTACCCCCAGCTCCACCTCCTGTCTTCTACTCAATGCCACTGTCTCTAAACCATCTAACAGAGGAGAATATTATGAGTCCAAAAATTGGGAATAAATCTGATGCTTAGGTGTCCACAAACTTGAAGGTGCAATTCATGGAAAAGATCACAAGGGGTCACTCTTTGGCTATATTCGATGTGTCGAGATGATTGGAGAAACACTCAGGTTCCCAGAATACAACATGATGGACCAATGCACTGTGTACAGTCAGTGTGCCTGAGTAAAAATATGTGATGGGGGAGGATTTAAAACAATAATAGATAAAGCCATATTTCATGGTGGTTCCACAAAATATCCTGATTGGATAAATATTGGGGTAAATAGGGTTCCGAGGTGAGAAGTCCATACTCATGTTCATGATAGTGGGAGGGGGAAGAGACACCGAGAGAGACACACAGAGAGACACAGAGGGAGATGGGAGGAGGCACCACGGGGTTTTAGCCTCATTGCACCATTGAGAACAGACACAGTCAGGCATTTTTGTAGACATTTCATTACATTAGGAGGTAATAATGCGGGAAAAGACGTGCTCCAGACATTTTGGAGTCGAACAGGAATAAAATAGTTGATCAATAAAACCCAGAAGAAACATGGCTGAGCAATGCTATTTCCTAGGTCGCTAGCTAAGACACCGCTTCGAGGCTCTTGTTCAAGCTAGCTAACCGGGCACATTTCTGAAAGAAGGATACTATAAAAATCTGCGATCGAAAAATTATCTATACTTATATTTAATAAGATATTTGAAGGGTACAAAAAAAAAAGCTCTAAAGGATTGAATATCTGTCATGTTCGCCTGTTCAGACAGCATGGAGACACCGGTGAGGACAGCGATAGCAGCGACCAGCGCCGATTTCACCGTGGAGAACGTAGAGAAGGTGAGAACAGGAGACACTTCATGCATTCATTTAGAGCTGGATGGACTGAAGATCCAGTCTCCATCACTCTTTACATCAGGGATCCTCAAGCTCATCCACAAAGCACAGCAAGCTTTTGTTTATAGACTGAAATCCAACGTGACTTCTCTCTCTCTCCTGTCTCTCTCTCTCTCTCCCTGTCTCTCTGTCTTTCTCTCTGTCTTTCTCTCTGTCTCTCTCACTCTCTCTGTTTCTCTCTAACGCTGTCTCTGTCTCTGTGTCTCTCTCTCTCTCTCTCTCTCTCTCTCTCTCTCTGTCTTTGCTTTGATCATTCCAAAGATGATAACTTGAAGGAATTTGGACTCTTGTCTCACTTGAATCTTTGCTTTCAAAAATCTGCTTTTTATTGAATTATTCTCTATATATATCTAGTGTACAGGTCCAGCCTGAAGACACTGTAGGGAGAAGGAGAGGCAGAACATCAGAGAAAGAGGGAGAAATGTATAAAAGAAGACAGACGACATGTTTCTACTTCTGTCAGTCTTATTTCCATGAGGTGTTAGACAGATGATCTTTCATAATTAAATATGACGTGTCTAGGGTTTATATTTATGTCCTGTAGCCAGATGTTCTTTATACAGAAACAAAAAAAATGAATCTGAGAATTTGTTTTTGTTTGTTTTCAGAAGGTGTTGCTGTTTTTGTTTACGGCGTGACTATGTAACGTTAAGGTGTTTGTTTTGAGATTGGAATAAAGGCTGAGGAAGGCAAGATGAGTTGATCTTGAATGATTGAGGTCATGGCTAAATCTCTGTTTCCTATATTTTTGATGTATAGCATGGGATCATTTGTCCCAAAAAAAAAAAAAGCTGGATATGGTAACCGAAACTGAATATTTAGATGAAAAATAAAGACTGCGACTGATGAATGAACATGTGACATGAACCGATTCGGTTTAACCGCCGTGCTCGGGTCTGTCTTCTCAATGTTAAATACAGATTGCAGTGTAAGCCAAAGATGGCACTTTCTCTCCTCAGTGTCAGTCAGGTGTCATGTTTCCAATCCTGGACCGACTCTGCTAAACGTATCCCAGATATGAAGCGCTTTGTTTTTTTTAGTTTGTTTTTTATCATGCCACACTGTGTGATAGACAGAATCTAAACTTAGAATGAAGAAGTGCTGCTGCGGTGGCCAGCTGTTATTCACACCCCGTGTCTGTTGAGGATTCTTCTAGAAAACAAAAAGATGAGATTAGTGGCTTTTCATGAGGACTGTAGATGTGTAGTAATAATAATAATAATAATAATAATAATATCAACTAACTCAATCCATTTTTTTAGATAGTAGTTAAGTTCCCTTGTTACTGGGGTAAGGAGTTTAAGCCCAGCACTGCAAGTTGCCCCTGTTGGGCCCTTGAGCAAGGCCCTTAACCCTTTTCTGCTCCAGTGGTGTTGGACCTTGTTTGACTCTGTGCTCTGACTCAAACTTCCTAACAATCTGAGGTTTATGAATTTAAGAAAAGAAATTTCAGTGCGTTGTAAAAGGATAAACTATGAGACCAATAAAGGCTATTATGCCGTTTATATGAATCAGTGTTGCAAAAAAAGTTTTTAAATTGTGTTATATGTTCACCGAAGCAGTCTTTTGCTGTTTAGGACTCATCGGGACGTGTTGCTTTAGTTCAGACTATAAAGCAAACGTAGGCTAATGTGTCCCTGGACATCTGCAAATCATAATTCAGCATAATTTGCTGGTGGTCTGTGAGGGTAGTGTTTGTGAGGGGCTGATTTTTAAAACACAATGGATTAATTATAGAAATATGTTTCACTATCTGTGTGACAGATGTTACGGAGAGCAGCATCATGATTGATATAATCACTATGACTTGGGCTAAAACGAGTACATTCGAATACATAAAAAAAATAATTGAGTTTTGCATGGTGTTTCCCCACGGACCATTATTACTGACGCACCACCCGTTAAACTCTGGAGCTCTGGACACAAGACGCTGCAGTATTAATAAAAGTGAAGGAACACAAAGTTTTACACATTGAAAATGAAACCGGTTACAATCGATAGAATCTCGTGGTGTCAAACTGAGACCCCGATCCCTGGAGAGAACCCTGTCGAACAATTAGCATAGGAGACGGATCTTGATGAAGAAGAGGAGCCTCGTTCAGCTTCAGCTTCAAACTTCAGGCCCACAACATTCATACTGGTGGATGCACCATAAATGTTGGATGTTTATCAGAGAAAAGAAAAGTCAGAATTCCGAGAAATAAACTCGGGATTGCGAGAAAAACATTCTGAATTAGGCAAACTTTTTTTTTAATGAGTAATCTAAATAAATAGTTTTTTATTTATGTATATATTTGTATTTCATTTTGATGTAATATGTGATTTTAAATGCACTAAATGGGTTTAGTTTTCACAGATATTCTTGCATGCAATTTAAGCAATAAAATTAAATTTAAAAAAAAAGTACTATTTATCCGATTACTCGATTAGTCGTCGGAATAATCAGTAGAATATTCGATTACTAAAATAATCGATAGCTACAGCCCTCGTTAAAACAATGACATAATTCAGGCATGATGTTGCTGATTGTCATAAGTGGTCAACGGAGAGCATTTGAGCCGCATGGAAATGCCAGTTTCTGATCGGCGCTCTTTCTCGTCTGACCGAATCTTCTTTTCACCATCGTCTACCGATTTTACCCGCAGTCTCTCACGTAGAAACCTTGCAGCTTAGCAGACGCGGTTTAGATCAGAACACTTGAGACGAATACAAGAGGTCTAGGTGTCTTTTTTTTCCGGGAGAGCAGAGCATGCGTCAATTCTCTGCTTTTCTGTGAAGCAGCCTTTTTGACTTTTGACTTATTGTGCATTGTGATTCGAAGCTAAACTTTTCTGCCTTCTGTTAAGTTGTATGCTTGGTGTAAGGTAAACATCAGACATTATAAATGTAAAAGTATCAAAAATAAGTCCTCATAAATCTCATCTTTTATGCTGATTAAAGTATTAAAGTCTAGTACAGAGAGGGAGTTTTTGATTCAGCCTGCTATGGCATGTACTGTATATGGAAGCAGTCCCCGCCACTGAATAAATTTTTTTATTGCGTTATTGCAATAACGTTATTGCGTGTTGCGCTATTGCGACTTTTTAGCTCACAATTCTGAGATATAAACTCGCAAATTGCAAGAAAAAACGTCAGAATTATGAGATATAAACTCGCAATTGCGAGAATAAAAGTCTGAATTGCGAGAAAAAAGTCGGAATTGTGGGAGACAACATTTTCTGGCAAAGCCTATGATAACATAGGCAGATCGTAAAGGATTATCATGCCAGAGTGTTAATATGGCCAAATCTTGTCAAAAAAATGGCATCCAAAGCTCTGTTTACAATAAAAAGGTCACATATCGTGGTTTCCTATTATGTGTTTTGCAAGAAAGTGTCGCAAATCAGTTATAAAAACAAAAAAAAGGCAGAATACTGAATTTATACCCCACAGTTGTGAGTTTATATCTCGCAATTCTCAATTTTTCCCCAATTGCAGATTTGTATCCCACAATTTAGAATTAGGAGATAAAAAGTCTCAATTAGCGTTTTTTTTTTAATTATTGTTCAGTGGTGAAACGGGCTTCCATACATATATGTGAAGAGGGGGCAAAAACTGCCATTGTTTTATTTTTTAGCTGCAGACAGTCTGATGAGCTTGAACAAGTGAAAACTCAGAAGCAAACTGATTCTTACCTCCATAATATCCTGACTTAATCGGCAACTCTGCTGCAGCCCATTTTGCCCAAAAAAAAAAAAAAAAGGACCAGCTTCATATCTTTCATTAGTGGATACTGATAGTAATATAGTTGAAAAGCTGCATTGGACATCGAACTCTATTGTACTATAAATGGGACTGAGTGTGTTTTTCATTGTTTATTTCCATTGAATTGGAAGACTGATAGTATACACTGCTTTAGTTTGCAGGTTACAGAGTTCTCTATTAATTTATTCAAATTAGTATGAAATCATAAATCAGGACAACTTTGATTTTAGTATAATACAAATTGATTTAACGTAACATTTGCTTTCAGCTCTGTCAAATTAGATTTTTGGTCCTTCATAAGTTAAACGTTTATGGGACCTCTAGACAAATTGCAGATACCCAGAGCAACGCTGTTTTATTCAATCATTTCTGATTTGTCTCATTATTCTAGAACGTGGGTGGCTTTACAAACTGTAGCAAGCCTTATAATGATATGCGAGACCAGCTTTGTATTAGAGCTTTTGTGCTTTTGCTGAGTCATGTTATTTAGCTTTCTAATTCAACGTTAGCGAACTCGATCACTCGCTGTACGCACCAGGTTACAGTAATACAGTCCCTTGTACAATCTTTCAAGCTAGATGAAATCTTTTTCTTCGCATACGCACTGTTTTATAATTTGTATCTATATATTTTTTTAAGAAGATCTCGTGTATTAAGTCACCTCCGTGCGGTCAGGAGTCAATTTCTTTGAAAACGTTGGAATTAATTTTACAGACTGAAAGCGAATCACCTCATGCACGTGAGCGTTTATTTTGTCTTTCTTTTGGTTTGTATTCGTTGGAATTGACCCGAATTGGGGCTTAAAATGCAGGCAAATGGTTTAAAACATGCAGAATATCCATCATCCTTCGTTAGTTCTATGTGTCGCATTTGGTAAATGCCACTTCTTGTGCTGTCACAGGTGATCAATTCACTAATATTTGATTGTCCAGTAAAGCTTCAGCTGAAGAAATGTTTTATTGAACTGCTGCAAATATTATGACACTGGGGTGCTAATATTTTTGAAACAAGCTGCGTGTTTGTTGCCTGCATTTCATTATCTCTCTCGATTCTGATCCCTTTATCCCTTTATGCATTTTGGTTCTTTCTCTGATCGCTCTTTCTTGGCGAGTCTGCATATTGAGCCCTTTTTTTGTCCTCTCCAGTTCGACACTCCAGAAGACTTTTGTGTGTCTTTACATCGGCAGCGCAGACGGTTGTATTGTGTATTGTTTGGTGGGATGTACGGGTGGCTGGTAGTGAATGGTCAGAAACGGTACTGCTAAGTCATAAATTTTTGCAGAGGACTACGTGAAAAGGGGACGCATGAATCCACAAAAGAAATACAATTGGATTGACATTTAACAAATGAAGCTAATCAATACTTTTTCTTTTTTTAATAAGGGAGTTCTCAAGCACTTCAGAGTGAACTACGTCGAGAATAAAACCATTTGTTGGAAATTAGAAGAGAATTTTCCCAAATTGTGGGAACGTTGTATCTTAATGGGATTTTTAAAGTATCCAGACACTGAACATTAAACCAAATGAGCAAAACAATATGGCGGCATAGCGTTTACTTTAAAAAGACAGTGAATATAGGCCTTTATTTAGAATACGTGCGGTCAGAAATGATTAGGGGGAATTAGTAGACGTTGCACCACCAAACTGGACTCTTGAGCACGACTCTCAATATAAGATAATTGTGAATGATTAAGACTTTTGGTCTATTGGTTACACTGATGTGATTGTTAGAGTTATTATGATCTTATGTAAGTTTGGTTGTTTAATTCGGGGTGAGAGTTTGGTTCCAGTAATGTCCATATTAACATAAGTACAATAATAATAATATAAAATAGGTTTTGTTGATTAAAATGGTGATGCTTGTAAGAAAAAATTGTTACAATAAATTGATTTTGGAATTTAGTTTAATCACATGTCTGCTATTTAGTTTTGGGTGGGTTTTTTTTCCCCCATAGTTTTTGGGCAGACAGGAACTTAGAACAGCATAAAAATCCTAATCGGCAATTATTTTGCTTTGGTGTGTTTAAATCCGTTCCACTTTGGTATAATATATAATAGTATATAATTCACATCGATGGTTTAACTATTGCGATTACTTCCACCACCTGCTGCACCTAAATAACACCACGACACGATGTGACTGATAAGTTTTCTAAAATATCTGGCTTGGCGTGTATAAGATAAAACTGCTGCTTATGTCCTTGGTAAATGTCGCCGACTGGGCATCAGCCCTGTTTATAAACTGTCCTGACAAAATAAAAAGAACATGCTGGATAAGAATGTAATGAGCAGCAGAATCATTATTCCTAAGCTTTGACTCAGCACTGAACACTTTTCCTCCAATTGGGAGCGATATGATTTAGACCGTGTGGATAAGATCATGAGAAATGTATTTTGGTGGGATTAAGTGTGTCCTGGTGGAGAGTGAGCCTTTCGTCTAATGCTGGAGTTCGGCAAACCACAAACTTAAGGAAATTCTATGGGATGAGTGGAGCTAAAGCCTACCAGTAAAAATGTTCCTTAATAGCAGAACAGGGCCACTGTTTACAGATAGTTTACATTAATAGGTCACCTCTGTATGTGTGTGTGTGTGGACAGCATCCTCTCTATGCTCTAATCTTTCTTAGTGCTTCTATGCTCTTTGGAAGCACTTTAAATGATTAAAACTTGAAAGATGTACATGGGAGCCGTCACATATAAGTAAAGGTAATAGAGACGTTGTTTAGACGAAAGTTTGTGGACACCTGACTAAGATTGCAAAAGGGCAGAAAATTTATCTGGTAAATTTCCATGGGAATTGCATCTGTGGGAAGTTTGGAAATATTCCAAGTTGCAAAATTACTAAGAATTGATGGAAATTTATGGGAATTAATTAGACATTTGGGAAAATTTATATAATTCGTTTTTTTGCATATTAATGTTTTTTTCTTCTTCATTAGCCGACATGCATGCAAACTAATCCATTGCATATAAAAAAAATTATCACATAAAAAAAAAAAATAATAATAATAATTTTTTACTTTGATTTAATGGTGATAATTTTGCTGCACAATAGCTTATACACAGAACAGGGAAGTTTTAAACATAAACCTATGTAATATTTATGTAATTTACATGAATACACAAGAACATTTTTGACCTTGTTTTGTGTTCAGGATTCAAGAAGTGATGTGTGTTTGTTATGGAGGAATGCACAGTGTATGTAGGGGGTGTGGCCTCAGAAGCCCTGCAGTAAGTCTGCTGTGTGCATGTGATCGATGAATGTGCAGGATAGAAATTCTACTGAAATTGCATTCAATCTGGTTGTTTTAACCAAAAATGCATTTAAATTCCCTGTTATTGGCTAATCTGCAATTTTGTAAATTCCCACTTTATTTTCCTATTAATTCCCGTTCATTCCCATGGAAATTTTCCAGTCTACATCTAGCCATATGATTCGTTTGTGCTTTTTAACATCTCATTCCACATTTAGACCTCATTTGCCGTTATAATAACCTCCACTCTTCTGGGAAAATGTTCCAAAGGATTTTTGATTTTGCTTGTGAAAATTTTTGCATATTTGACCACAAGGGTGTTAGAAAGCTCAGGTACTGGTGAGGTGAGGAGGCCTGGGATGCAGTCAGTGTTCACATTAATCCCAAATGTGTTCAATAGGGTTAAAGTCAGAGCTCTATAGCAGCAGATCTTCCACTCCAAACCATTTCCATTAGACAGACAGACAGACAGACTGCATACTACAGGTACACAGCAACAAAATGCAGTTCAGCATCTACCAGAAGTGCAAACAGTGCAGACACTGTTGTAAAGGTTTAACAAGTATAAGGTTATAAGGCTATGACATTGAAAAAAATTTCAAAAGCTGAATACACTAAATATATGCATACTACTACTTCTTTCGGCTGCTCCTATTAGGGGTTGCCATGGCCTCTACATCTGCCCCCTGTCCTCTACATATGCCTCTTTCAAACCACTAAATATATGCATATGATTTTATGCACAGAGGCATTGTCATGCCGGAACAGGTTTGGATCTCCTAGTTCAGGTGGAGGAAAGAAGTTAATGCTACTGCACCCAAAGACAGCCGATGCAACTGTGTGCCATCAACTTTGCTGTAACAATTTGGGGGATTGGGGACCCCATTTTGCTGGGGGAAGTCATGTGTCCCAATACTTCTGGACATATTTGTTTATTTATAATCAAAGAATAACTCAAATAACTTCTTATTCTCTCTGATGTTTACGAGCGTTAAAATCAAACTATTAATCCTCCATTTATAGCCTCGCTTACACACACTCCAGTGTAGTATGACTCAACTACAAGGAGAAACAACTCCGGTGTACTCCTATAAAGAAATGTACCTATTTTCCGATATGGACAATATACTTTTCATTCATGCAATTCAAAAACAAATAGTCTAAAGCACTTTTACAGTTCAGAAGATTTAAACAGTTTGTGTTTATTTATTAAATTTTTTACTAGTTTGGTCCAATATTAACCGGACATTTGAGCTATGCTGTAAATATAGTCATTTTACTGTGGTTGCGGAAGTAGGCATATATACTACGATTTCACCAAAAAAAAGTTTAAGGTGAACGGCATAGTTTTAAGTTTTCTCTAAGCTTCTTCTAACATCCCCTAAAAAATACTTTGTACTGGTTAAAATAATTTTCTATATTTGTACTAACTTTGTGTTAATACTATGTGAGTAATGATGTGAAATGATGCTACAGTAGAGGCAGTGTGTCAAATATATTGAAAACACAACATGAAGCTGCCGTTTGAGATTATTTTGGCGCGTGTGTGTTGGGGGAGGGGGGTGTTGAAGATTAAGCTTCACTAATTATATCTTGCACGGTGTGTACTGGGAATTGGTTGTCCATAGCAACTTGAGGTGTGTTTTTCTCGTGAGGGCTCATAACATCAACAAGCACACTGTAATGCCTCTTTCTTCAAACGCACACTGGAAATAATGGGTACGTATGTTGAACCCAGGACTCTCTGACGGAACTGATTGTGAAGAGCAGCACGATACGAGGACTTGATATCGAGTGCGTTTGAAATGTTTCTCGCAAAGTGTTTTTCCCAGAGATCGCATGTAACATGATGCACATACAGTATGCACACATTCTATTAGTGACACAAAAACAAATGAGTAACCAACCATAATAAACTGGTAATCATAGACAGTTCCTTAGTGGTTTCCTTCTCTATTATTTTGGTATCATCAAAAGTATTGGGACACCTGGCTTCTATATCCATAGGTGGTTCTTCCCCAAAATTTTACCACAAAATTAGAGGCACACAATTGTACAGGACATATAACATTTTTCCTTCACTTGTACTAGGAGACCCAAACCGGTTTCAGCATGACAATGCACCTGTGCACAAAGCCTGCTTGGAGATATATGTTGGAGTGGGAGAATGACTGTTTTGGGAAATTTAATTTTATCAATCATTGTATAGTGGAAAAAAGCCATATGTGGTTCTTCCCCAAACTGCTGTTACTTCAAAGTTGGAGACACACAATTGTATAAGGCGTCTGTTCACAAAGGGAGTTTAATGAACATATGGTTTACATGGGTTAGAGTGGACCTCAACCCTATTGAACCCCTTTGGAATGAATGTGAATGCTGACTGCACCCCAGGCAGAGGTTATTATAACAGCAAATGGAGACTAAATATGGAAAGAGATGATTAAAAAGCACATGAAATATATACATTTAGTGTAAGAGAACATGAGTAGGAGCTGGAAAAACATTCCTTTAGCCTGTGATATTTTACCCAGTGGAGGACCTTCTACATGGGCTTAAGTGACTTAAAAAGCCATTTCTCTATATACAGAATATTGAGATTATTATTATATTTTTTTGAGTACGTCAAACCAACTTTGCTCTATATTTCATATTAACATGTATTTAAACACCTGTGTTAATCACCTTTTGATTTTTTTTGTAGTTTTAAATGCTGAGAACATTAGTAGTGGTGAATTTGCCGTCTGTACTTTTTATTATTACTATTATTAAAAATATTATTATTAAGGAGTACTCTTTTTAAAAATGAAAAGTTTTAAATGGTTATTTGTTCTAAGTCACTGATCAGTTTCACACAAGATGCAAGTTTTTCCATGGACGGCATCTGGGGGCGTAGGGAGTCGCACGCACTAATGTCCATATTATATTACAGTTATTCATATATGATTTAAATATTACATATGTAATAAAGTATAATTCAACTCACCATAAAGCAGAATATTTGGGAGAATTTATTTACGCATAATAAAAAAAAGAAAAAGAAAAAAAAGTGCGGTAAATTGGCATAGGCGAGAGGGTTATTTTTTTATGATTTATTAAAAAAAAAAAAAATTATTTATTTTTAAATCAAACACCTTGCAGCCATGAGAGTAAGTAAAGTGGAAATCTAATTAAAATTCTAATTTTGTATTGTTACTGTGTGGCTTGGTACCGGTCCATGGCGCAGTGTTTGGGGACCCCTGTTGCGAGTGTTGCTGAGTTCTACACTTTTTTTGTTTGTTTTGTTTTTTTTGAGAAATTGTTCTATAGTATTAACGCAGTGTATTTTTTAACGTAGGGGAATGTGTTTGGATGCTCAGATGATTAAACTGCAAAATATATGAAATCCAATTGTATAGAAAAGTTACTGTAAAGCTGCATCGATATCAAAACATTCATTCTTTTTATTTAGTGTCATTATTCATGCAGCACTCAGTACAATATTATGTTTGCCTGAGTGTTTATGAAACAATCCCTTCTATTTGAAAGATATCAATGATTATAAATAACAGCTTGTAGTTATAATTTTAATGATTGAATTTTTTTTTTTTTTTATCTCCAAGCATCATTTCCAGCATTTGTCGTCAGAAGATGTCGAAGGTAGATTTAGCGAGTGAATAAATCAGCCATGAGACAGACAGTGGGTGTTATGTAGCCAAGTCTAATGCACTGTCCGTCAACCACACGCACCACGGGGAGCCGCCGTGATTAATGGCCGATCGAGGCGGGTGCAACAACATAAGGACAGAATGAGTCATCAGCAAGCATCTCTCATCTCTCACACTCGCTCTTTAATACAGATCCAGCCTCACTGTCAGTGGATCAAAATCATTCAGGACTAGGAAAAAGACCAACACGGATGTTGTGGAGGCAAAAAAATGAAATAAGTGCACCACTGGAGGTTGCCATAGCAACATCGCAGAGAGGTCGCGGTAAACCGAATCATGTAGCGCACAATTGTAAAGAAAGGCAACGTGGTTAGATTTGAACAATGACCCCATTGTGCGTCACACGCACACTTACCTTTGTATATCGGTCGCTCCGGTGTTGTGGATGTGAAATTGCCACTTGCATCGATTTTTACAAAATCTGTCTCGCAGCACAAACGAGCTGAGGATCAATGAGGGAATTTGCATATGTTGTCATTTAAGCTGTTGAGGACACTGCAGGAAAAATCTCAATGTTGCTATTTTTTGCTATATTTTTAAGCATTGTGCAGTAAATAAACTTTGAACTGTAGAGAGCACACAAAGCATTACATGTATAACTTGACTAGACTCGAATGAGCACAAAGTAGACTCAGAGTAATAATTTTTATCAGGAATTTAAGAGGGTGAAAACTACCACTGTGGATGTGAAGTCTGGTTTTTTGTACACTGTTTTATCATGTAATAGAGTAAAAAAATATATACGAACACCAGGGAATATTTTTAATGCCAAGGTTGACATGTGTGTGGAATTGCTCATTTTCTGTTGCATGACTCAGATGGTAGATGATTATTTTTTCCTTTAGGATTCAGAACTACTGTACACTGTAAGGACAAAAGTATTGGGACACCTGACATTTCCAGCCATATGTGGTTCTTCCCCAAACTGTTACCACAAAGTTGGGGGCACACAATTGTATAGGATGTATATGGATGTAGTAGCATTACATTTTTCTTCACTTGAACTAGGAGACCTAAACCTTTTCCAGCGTGAAAGTGCCCCTGTTCACAAAGCCATCTTAAACACATGGCTTACATGGGGAGTGGAAGCTATAAAGGTCTGATCCCACCCTACTGAACCACATTTAAGATGAACACTGACTGCACCCCAGGCCTCCTCACCTCACCTACATCAGTACCTGACTTTACTAACACCCTTGTAGCCGAATGATAACAAATCTTCAAAGCACACTCCAAATCTACTGAAATATCTTCCCAGAAGAGTGGCTGTTATTATAACTGAAAATGGGGATTAAATGTGGAATGGTATCCACAAACCTTTGTCTATATAGTGATTAAATATGAATTTCTTATTTCTCCAAAGCTCCTGTTACTAGATATGTTGCAAAAGTAAAACCTCTTGAAAAATCTGTTCCGTTTATTTGATATAGTGTTATTTTCCTTTTGTGTTTTAATGGCATTTTAATATTAAACTTCATTTCTCATCATTTTGCTTAGAGTTTTCTGCCGTTTCTTTGCAAGAGCTGGCAAACTCTGACTTTCTTTAATTACTAATGGATTATTTAACAAATGATTTCTATGTTTGAAGTGATCAGAATTACTTGGTCATTTATTAATCTAATTAAAGTATTTCCTCATTCTTTCTGTAACTGGATCATCTGTAAAAACCCTTTTTCTCTTAGTTTTCTTGCAAGTCTTCTTTTGCCAGCCATCTCATCTTCTGTCTCTCGCACTCGTTTTTTCTCCCTCATCTCCGAACGTTGTCATCTCTCTTTGTTTTATCTTCCTATTGACTTATCTGTCTACAAGGAAAGAATTTCAGTCTCTTATTTAAATGGTCATATAAAATCTAATGCTCTGTTATACCAGAGTCAGATAGTGTGTTTTTTGCCAGCTCTCGTTTCCTCGCTGACGTTTTTATTAAAACTTTGTTTTTATAGACACCTGTTGATAAGATATGTATGTGCATAGTCCCCATGTGCTGTTATAATAACCTCCACTCTTCTGGAAAGATGTTCCACTAGAATATGGCATGTGCTTGTTGAGATTTGTGGTCATTTATTCACAAGGGCTAGTTTAAGGAAAAATGTAACGCTACCATATTTAAAAACATCCTATACAATTGTATATGTCTATCTTTATAGTAACAGTCTGGGGAAAAACCATATAGGGCTAAAAAATATCCGGTGTCCCAATACTTTTGTCCATATGATGCATCACTGTTTCTAAATTGTTCTCTCCCTTTTTTGTTTCTTGTAGGCTCTGCACCAGCTGTATTATGACCCAAACATTGAGAATAAGAACCTGGCTCAGAAGTGGTTGATGCAGGCCCAGATCTCACCCCAGGCCTGGCAGTTCTGCTGGGTTCTTCTCAGTCCTGACAAGGTGAGAGCAGTCTGTACAAGCTTGTACTACTTTATTATTTTCTTACGCTGGTGTATTGAGCTTGATGCACTTTATGTGGCGAGGATCTTAGTTCCTGGCCCTGTGTTCTTCTGTTCTGTGACTGTTGTTTTATGTTGTTTTATGTAGCACCTGGGTTCAGGTTGTTTCATTTCACTGTGTACTGCATCAGCTATATATGGTTGAAATGACAATAAAAGCTTCTTGACTTGACTTGACTTGATCCTGCTTCAATTTCAGTTTCAGCATTGGTTATTTATAGCAGTGGTCCCCAACCTTTTTTGCAGCGCAGACCGGTTTAATGTCAGACAATATTTTCACGGACCGGCCTTTAAGGTGTGGCGTATAAATACAACAAAATAAAATTATTTGACCGGCACAAGATTTTCTAAATATAATAATAAACGTGAATTCACTGTGTTGTTTTTTTGTTTATTTTGCTAGCTTAGGGGTTTGAATTTAGCGGTAATGTATGGGGACCACTGACCTATTTAAGAACATGAACCAATATCTTTTCAAAATGATAATGTTTGTCAGTTGAACAGAGTTTAATCGTACGATTTGTAATCAAAAGTGCTGTTGTACTAAATATTACAGTTATAACGCAATAGTAAACCTGTAATGACCTGAGAATATACATGAGTATAACAGTTGTTTTTTTTTTACAGCAGATCGTTAAACAAGACATTTATATCGACTCCCTGACATTTCAGATGCAGCACAGGCAAATATTTAGTTTATTCAAAGAAGTTGAATAATAGAGTGTTGGATAGTGTGTTGTGTGTCGTAATGCTCAGATGAATGACTCCTGTAGGTTTTAGTTTATTACTAGAATTTGAGTGATTTTTAGGTCCCCTGGTGGTCTAGTGGTTAGGATGCGGCGCTCTCACCGCTGCGGCCCGGGTTCGATCCCCAGCCACTCTCAGTGCCAGTTCCAAAGCCCGGATATATGGGGAGGGTTGCGTTAGGAAGGGCATCCAGCGTAAAAATATGTGCCAAATCAAGCATGCGGGGGATCTGCTGTGGCGACCCCTAATGGGAGAAGCCGAAAGAAAGTTTACTAGAATTTGAGTAATTTATTTTAACTGTAGTTTATTTTAAACACTTAAAGTGAGTGGTCCAAACATAGAAATACAGTTATATGAGAAAGATAGTAAATTTTATATTAGTTATGTATCAGGACATAATGAAAATCATCAGGTCTCATACGATTCATTATTTGTTTTTACAAAAGCCAAAATAGAGAAACCATGTGTAAAAACTAAGTGCATGTTATGATTCAGTAACTTGTAGAACTGCCTTTAGCAGCAATAAATTGAAGTAATCGTGTTCCGTATGACTTTCAGTCTCTCACATCATTATGGAGGAATTTTTGGCCCATTCGTCTTTATAAAAATGCTTCAGTTCAGTTTGTTTATCCACAGCTCTCTTCAGGTCCTGCCACAGCTTTTCAGTCGGGTTGAAGTCTGAACTTTAACTGGGTCATTGCAACACCTTGTTTCAGTGTTTTTCTTGAGTCTGATTCAGGATCATTGTCCCCTTATATGACCCAATTTTGGCCAAGCTGTAGCTGTCGGACAGATTGCCCTCATGTTTGACTCTAGAATACTTTGGTATACAGAGGAGTTCATGACCAACGCAAGGTTCCCAGTTCCTCTTGGCGGCTGTTATGAGGTGTTTTTGCTATGTCGATTTTGTTTTTTAACCAAACATGGAGCTGTGCATTATGGCCAAACCTTTACACTTTGGTTTCTGGACATTGTTCCAGAAGTCTTGTGGTTCATTTACTTTGCAAACCTAAGCCATGCGGCCATGTTCTTTCAGAGAAAATAGTTCTCCTGGCAACCCTGCCAAACAAACCATATTTTTTCTAATGGCTAATGGTGCTGTCATGATCTTTTACATTTAACATGATAACTGAAACCTGTAAAGTCTGATATAAGAGAATTTGCTGGAATATCTGCCTCACTGTACAATGAGGGACTTTAAATTGTTTGGAAATGGCCCTATAACCCTTCCCAGATTGATGGGCAGCAGCAAGTGCTTCTCTAAGGTCACTGCTGATGTCTTTTTCTTGCCATTATGCTAACACAGACCTGAATGCTCCAGACTAACTAACTAACTGCTAAAACTTGGGCTATTATAGAGGTGATCACACTTGATAATCAGTGAGTCAAAGGAATTTTTATTAGCAGCACATGGCAGCTGCTTTATGTCTTAAATTCTAAGGAAGCAATACAATGCGTACTTAGTTTTGGTAAAGGTGTACTTAGTTTTGGTAAAGGTGTACTTTTTCAAAACTAAGTACGCATTGTATTGCTTTCTTAGAATTTAAGAATTAAATTCTTCTTTCAGTAGTCAATCAAATGATTGGACCAGAACTAGCTGACTAAAAATATTGCCACCACAATATCGAACCATCTAGAGCAGGGGTCTTCAGGCATTTTGTAAAACCAAAGATCGGTTCTGTTTTTTATAGGGGTATGTATGCGGAAGGGAGGAAGTTTGGGGCAAAATGTACAGTTTCATATCTGTAGACAATAGGGATGTAACGGTACACAAAATTCACAGTTCGGTATGTACCTCAGTTTTTAAGTCACGGTACAGTTCAATTTCAGTACGGTTATGGGGAAGAAATGCAAAACATAAAATTGTTTGTGATTTTCTTTAATAGCAGTTTTTTATTATTAATATTTGGGATCATAAACATTTAAACAGATTACATTTTTAAAACAATTTTTAATAAAATGCCTGCAAAATTGTGTAATATTTGTATAAAAATACTTTTTTATTATACTGATTAAATTGAGCTTACATTAGTTAGACCCCATTTGGGTAATATAGATGCATACGTGTCTGTGTGTCTTTCTACTTTTCCACGTATTTCAGCATACTCTAACAATGTCTGTGTTTCTTCCATCCTTCATTCATTCACTCCTATGATATGTGGAATTGTCAGGATTTTTCCCTTTAAGAGAAATTCTTGAATCTGGACAAAAAAAAAAAACGCTAAAGAATCTATAGCACTAGCAGCTATAGCACTAGCAGCTAATGTTAGTGCTATGGATTCAAGAATTTTTTTCAACTTTTCATTTCACTGCATGTTGTATGCATATAACCTTGTATGTGATAAATAAAAATCTGGAATCTTGATTCAATAGCACTAGTGTTAACCGCTAGCCGCTGCGGCTAACGCTAGGGCTATAGATTCTTTAGCGTTTTTATGCATGTGCAAAACAAATCTTATTTCCAGGACTGAGTGGGTAGCCACAGTGACACTCCACTAACTTTGTTTTTTTTTTTTGTTGTTTTTTTACTTCTGTATATTGTTGTGTATGTTTTAAGTTTAAAAATGACCTTAAAGTGCGAGGCGAAGACTAAACAAACTTGCGGTCTGCCACTTATTACGTTCCTGAGGGAACTTAGATTTTAACTATGTTCTGCATGTAAAAAGGATTGCGTTCAGTAACTGTGTAGCCCTGTACCAAAAGATTTCGGTATGAATATGTGTACCATTACACCCCTAGTAGACACTATCCCACAGAAATTACTTAAGACTTTCTTTCTTGCTTTTTCTGCCTTATATTTGGTTACAACTTGGCCATGGCTTTCTGTTCTAGACAGTTAAAAGGATTGAGTGCGTTCTCTATTAAGGACTAGTCATTAACAAACTGATGTCTCGGTGTTGGCCAGTGAGCTAAAATGTGCCAGATTCAGCAGAATTGCAGGTGATAATCTTAATTAAAACGTGTAGGGCATGGTGAGCTTATTATTTCTGTGTCCTTCTCTATAGCTAATCCTACAGTAACACAGCCTGATTAAAGTGGAAATGTTTTTCTCCATTTTTTATCTTAGGTCCCAGAGATCCAATACTTTGGTGCTAGCGCCTTACACATCAAGATCTCGCGCTATTGGGGTGACATCCCTGCCGAGCAGTACGACACCCTGAGGTCGCAGCTTTTCTCTCAGATTGCCCTGTTTGCCTCCGGTTCGAAAATTGTGCTGACCCGGCTCTGCGTGGCCCTGGCTTCACTGGCACTCAACACTATGCCTGAGGCGTGGCCCGGCGCCGTCACCGAGATGGTGCAAGTCTTCCAGGAGGAAGGGAGCACTGTGGACGGGCGTGCTCGCTGCCTGGCACTACTTGAGCTCCTCACTGTGCTGCCTGAGGAGTTCCAGACGAGCCGGCTCCCACAGTACCGCCGGGGGCAGGTACGGGGTGCTCTGGGTCGAGAGTGGGCATCCGTGTATCCACTGCTTCAGCAGCTACTGCGTCAGGCTGACTCGCCAGCACCAGTGAAGGCGCGTGCACTTAAGTGCCTGTCCAGCTGGGCGTTGCTGGACGTGCCACTCAGCGAGAGCGAGGGGCTGCTGGAAGCCGGCTTTGCTGCGCTTAATGACCCCGAACTGTTTGATGCTGCCGTGGAGGCCATCGTCAATGCCATCTCGCAGCCAGACTCGCAGAGGTGAGTGAGTCCAAGATTTTAGTGGGAGAGTGCGAAGAGCCTTTTGACTATATTTACAGAGGTTTTCATTTATCATATTCATCTTATAAGTCAATATCTTCAAAATAAAAGTTGGAATGCAGCAGCACACTACAATTTATTTAAATAATTTAAGGACTACTTATTTGTCCCCCTAGCTGGGAATATATTCATTTGTTACCTTACTCTTTATTCCATACACTTATTAGCTAGCGGTGTTATTACAATACATCACTCTATATATATATATATATATATATATATATATATATATATATATATATATATATATATATATCTTGCATTTTAACAATAGCTAGGTTGAATCATACTTGCCGATAACTGATTAATAAACTGATTTAACTGAAATGATACTGTATTAAAAAAAAGCCATATACTCTATGTAATATAGCACTCTTTGTGCAGCTTGCAGTCTCGCATGTAAAAACAAACAGCACGTGGCATCATTGATACACCTATAGAGGCCACTCTCGTAATGACAGCAGACCAGAACCAGGAAAAACTACCGGTGCCTCGACCTCTATTATTAACTAAGGAAAATTTTAGTTTAAAAGCCAATATTTATTATCAAATTACAGATATAAGTAAAACATTTATTTATCATTCAAATTTCAAAATATGTTTCTTGCATTGTTCAGAGGGCTCTTCCAAATGTGGGGGCAAGCCATATTTTGGGACCCCTGCTATAATCTATGCACTTAAAAGACAGCTGGGTTAATACATTACATTATATTCGTTAGCACTTTTAACGTTTTCTATTGGAACAAAATTAAGAAGCACACTGAAGCTTCCATTTTGCCAGGTGACCTAGTTTATCATTTGTCTACAACGGGAATGTGTGTCTTTGTGCTGATTAACATCAATAATAATTCAATCAAACTGAATTTGCAAAAAGAAATAAATCCCATAAAGTTTATCAGAGAGATGTTCGGAGAACCTTCTTCTCTGTGTTTCTGCATGTTTGAGCTGAGGCAAGACTCTCAGCAACTTAACAACAAAACATGCTCACTCCTGACATCAGTCCTACACCCTCTTATCAACACCTTAAAGTGTCTCACACACACACACTCGCCTTTCTGATCCTGAGTGAAAAGAAGGTTGTGATATATTTGGAATAAAATGACAAAGCTTTCTCATTCTTGTTCAAAGGAATTTTGAGATCTGGGCTTTGGTCTAGGTTGCGGTTATAGTAGCTGAAGGAGATTTGTTGATTTATTTATGTATTAATGGTCAAAGGTGACATCTGTGAGAACAGAGAGTCTGTGTTGTGAGCATGTACACACATACATAGACCTGAAACAGGAAGTGACAAAGGACAGTTGAAATACAAATATGTTATAAGACAAGTTGAAAACGCAAATGAAAAATACAAATGGTCAAAGAGAGGCAGTGAGAAGGGGAGGTGTGTGTCAGGGGGGATTAGACTGACTGCTGTTCCCATGGAGATAGTGAGGTAGTGATGTCTAGCGCTGTGGTTGGTACAGATGTGTTGAGTTGTCCTCTATTACACCACACACACACACACACCCATCCCTTTCCACATCCCTGCGCTTTCCCATCTTTTCCATTCTCTCACTTTCTCTATAGAGAGAGTGTGAGGTGAGCTAGGGCATGGAGAGGTTTAAGTTTTTACGATTTATTTGAAACCGAAGCTTTTTGTATTCACCTACATTGGCAAAATATCATCATTAAAAGATTCACAATTAATCAAATCCGTTTTAATCTAGTCTCTAGTCTAGTTACTTAAGTCTTGGCAATATTTAAGCAACTCAGTGAAGCTGCATTTGTATGCCGAAGACAGTGTCTATAAAATTTTGGAATGTGATATTCAGCAGTCAGGTGTCTGTATACTTCTGGCGATGTCGTGTGTAGCAATCATAGGGACGTACGAATAGCTTAAAGATTCTGAGGGATAACTGAAATCTATGCTATCTTGGATGCTTGCCAACATGAAGCATTTTTCTAGCTCTTTCAGACTTCAGGCAGGTGCAGTTAACGCATCACACCAGTGATCCAGTGTCAATTAATTTTGTAATAACGCATCATCTATAGATTATGTCTTACATAATTCACACTTTATACGTGTTTTATGTGCGATTAAAGAAACTAAGCATTTTTATACACAATGACATTATTATTATTATTATTATTATTATTATTATTATTATTATTAGGCCTGCAACAAACTATTATAGCCACATATTAAGTTTAACTATCTTTAATTAAAAAATTTAAAGCTTATATAAACATGCTGGCTTGATTATTTCAATAAATAAAAAAATATAAAACATTGTGTAAATCTACATTTGTATTATTTTTTATGATAATACTAGATGGCAAGTTGACAACCATGTTCGAAAAAAGGAATATTACTATATAATATCACTCTATACTACCATAACACCATCCAGAGGCAGGCCTGGATGAAGTGGACAGATCCCAGGAGGGGAGAGGGTCAGGAAGAGTGGTCACTGGAACCTCAGGAGCATGTTTGAGAGAGAGAGAGCGCGAGAGGGGGGTAATAGGGGGGACCGAGAGAGAAGTATATAGATTATTATGTGTCCTTACTGATGTATAAAAGTTAAGGACACTGTGCAGTTGGGGACTTCAGCAAAACTCGCTATTGCACTATACTCTAAAAGGAAGAGCCAGAAGGTAACACAGACAAAAGGGATCTTTGGGATAAAGGACACAGCCACACCACCATCAACAAACCTGACTGAACGTGTGAGTGAGGGGACGATAGCATACAAATATCCCAGTTCACTGAGCACTCTATATTCATGATCCCTCCAGATCCCCTCCTTTACCTAAGAAAAATTTACAGATAAAACATTTGACTAAATAAATATGTTTTCATCCTTGACTTGATCACTGAGACTGTGTCCAAGTCCCGAACACCGATCGGAAGGCTGTTACATAACTAATAGGGCTTTTAAAGAGAAAGATCTGCCGTAGTCTTCATTATTTGAGGTACCAACAAATAGCCTGCACCTTTTGTTTTAAATGCATCATGTAACATCATCATATTTTTATTAGCTGTACACACTGAGACAGAAACACCATCCAGACATGCTGCGTAATCTGAAAGTTTACTCCTAGCTGCATGTGGTCCTAGTGAAAGTACGTCCGTCTTATCCGAGTTGAGCAGAAGGAAGGTATCAAGCATCCACTGTCTAATATCCTTTACACAGTTCTCAAGATTTCTAAGCTGATCTCTCTCATCTGACTTTGCTGAAATATACAGCTGTTTATCATCAGCATAGCAATGGAAGCGAATACCATGTTTATGTAAAATTTCACTCAAAGGCAGCATATATAAGAGAAAAGCAGTGGGCCTAAGACAGATCCTTGCGGAACACCAAACTTTACCTCAGAGATACTTTACCTGATAGCGATCAGTCAAATAAGACCTAAGCCAAGAGAGAGCTGTTCCCTTTATTCCAACAACGTTCTCATCAACGTATGCTAGTAACTAGCTAGTAACAAGTAGAGACAACACCCTAATCAGAGGCCAATAAAATGGCATTTACATATTTGTAACTAGCGCTGTCTCTGTGCTATGATGTGGCCTAAATCCTGACTGATACATTTAAAAAATTGTATTCCTAAGTAGATGTTAGCATGACTGCTGTGCTACAACCTTTTCTAAAATCTTGTCGATAAAGGGGATGTTCTATATTGGCCTATAGTTGGACAGCTCAAGATCAAGGTCAGGTTTTTTATTTAGGGGGTTGATAACTGCCAGTTTGAAGGACTTAGGTACATAACCAGTGCTGATGAAAGACATTATTAATTTTAAAACAGAAATCAGACATTGACATATAGCCAAAATGGGATGATCCTCATTTCACAACACCTCTATGAAGATTTGACTGTGAGTTTGGTAGCCCATTCAGGCTTCCCCTATTGAAGCATCGGATCGACTAAGGTTATGGAGGGACCTAGTCAAAGTGTGGACTTAAATCTAATTGAGATGCTGTGACATGACCTTAAAATTTCGTGCCCTTCAGTGTGGCTGAGTTAAAACAGTTCTGCAAAGTAGAATGGGCCAAAAATCTTCCACAAAAAGATGTAGTTGTCGCAAAACGTAGCACAACCACTTATTAGGTTTAGGGAGCAATAACTTTTTCACATCCGGCTTTTATTGCTTAATAAATGAAATCGTATTTACTCGGGTGATCTTTGTATAGTATTAAAATGGACAATCTGAATTATTTAAAGGTGACAAATATGCAAAATAAATAAATAAAAATAAATTAATTAATACTTTACACAGTAAGTGTGTGAATGTTTAATTGGACAAATAAGAAAGGAATGTCTTCTTCCTCTAACTTACACTAGAATTAGAAACTAGAAACACTGGAGCTACGTGAGTTCAAGTGAAAAATATGACGAGTAAATATACAAAAGAATAGGATGACAGCCTGGGGGTTATTTGTACCACCAAACCCACAGTGCACATGTTCTGTCAAGAGACCAGCATGACTGCTTTTAATCCCAGTGGGGTACGAGAACCGTGAGCAGATGGGACTAGTGGCAGTATAGGACTGAGCTCAGACTCGGCATGTGCTTGTTATCGGCATAGCCTCCTAATGCACCACATTCGTTTCCCCGGTCTTGTTAAATAGATTTTAAAGGCCAGATTGTCAGTCTTCACCCTTTGTCTCCACTCTCTCCTTTTCCTTGGTGTTATTTCTGCTATCGGGCTAACCAAACCGCATCGTGTTGCCAGGCAACTCGTCCTCTGGCGTCTGAGGATAATTGCAGGATTTCGGGGGTGGGGGTGTTTGGGGTTTGGTGAGTGGGGAGAGCGACGGATGGATTGAGACAAACAGCAGATTTCAGAAGTGTACGTGTCAGGTCAAGGTGTGAAACTCCAATTGCCTCAGAGATGACAGGAAGCAAAAAAAACTGAAGACAGTATGATGAAGGGGCTGCAGAAGACACACAGGCAAACATGGATCAGATGATTCACTTCATTTCAACAGGCTGCATTTGAGACCAAAGTGTCCTCCAGTGTCTTGAGGATAATGACAAGGATGTGAACCAGAGAAGCTGAAACGCTTTGCCAGCTCCCTTTAGTTTGGATTAGAAGTTTGTCTTGTATGTCGGTATATTAGTTCCACTGTGGCCTTGCAGAAAGCTATTTTTAGCTCTACTGTATAGTTGATATGACGATAATACTCTCTAATCTCTTCGCTAATACATTACTTGAATGAAGCAGGCAGCCCAAGGAACTATAGAGTTTACAATCAATTGGAAAGGTTGAACACTGCACTCCTAAACTAATAAAATAAAATGAATGTATTATGAAATAAAATGAAAAAAGCAGCTTTGTCTATTTGCAATGATGTTGACTAGTTATAATATGAGACCTTGCCACCAATTCTGTCACGTTTCATTTCAAGTTACAACAATGTGAGGAGAGGAAAGGGGACCGTGCAAATTGGTGCAGATTCACATGGGTGCGTTGGCATAAAAGTTAACGATGTGATGCATCGATCACAAAAGTGCGTATCGGAGTTGGTATTTGTATCACGATGCATCGTTTTTTTTTATCAGTTAAAAAAAAACTTTGTATATTACTTTTAGTAAATGCGCTATACTTTTTATACATTTCTGAGCAATCTATTTATTTGTAGCTTGATTTCTCCTTGCTGCTACTAGAAATTGACATATCACAACACTTCAGAGACCAAGGCATGTCCTGAAAGTCACACACAATATGGATCAACATGGTAGAGGTAGAGCTGTGTCTTCCTGGAGACAGAACAGCAAAAGAACGTCTGTTTTTATTTCATTTCATTTTTATTTATTTTTCTCCCCCACTAAAAAGGCCTATTTGTGAAAGGGCCATGCATTACAAGTCAGAAGGCACTTAAGTAAATTTTTTTATTTGCTGTCTGACTTAACCAAAGAAATAAAACTGAAATAATTTTTTTAATAAATATATAAAAATTTAAATATAAATAAATATAAAAGAGGTGAAGTTAAAACCTTCAATGCAACACAATTATTCACGAAGTCCCTTCTGTACCCAGATAAGAAAAAAAAAAATATATAGAAAAATAATTTGTAATTTAAATAAGCAGCACGCGTTGTCAGTGATTTGCCTCTAGAGGCCGCTCTCATACTGTATAACTCAACCCAGAAAAACTATCAGTATGGATTTTTGCCCATGATTAAAAGCCGATAATTCGTTCAACCTCTAATCATTACATCTTATTGTCTTAACATGTCGAGAAAGGTTACATGCTTCCTTCTTTTCTCGGCCTCTTGAACACATTTTTTGTATGCCAGTCTTGATATATCCTTGAACTGATGGCACAAACTCAGTCCAAAGTTGCTGCTATATTAGTCTTTTAGCATCTGCTCTGATGAAACCTCAGGACACCACACAACTTGTTATAGCTAGAAAAATGACCCAACAAACCAAAAAAGTAAAGACAGAATTTTGTCCTTTCAGGTATTTGAACACTTTACTGAAGCTGGTTCCTCAAGTGCTGCAGCTCCAAGACCAACTGCGAGAAGCTGTACAGAACGGGGACATGGAGACGTCACACGGGATCTGTCGAATCGCTGTCTCCCTGGGAGAGAACCATTCCAGGTACACACAATATTATTGGTCACACTGTTTATTTATTTAGCCTGGTAGCAGGGACATCTCTACAGTATTTGGTCAAAAGGGGTCTATTGTTTTCTTCACATCAGTAGGTACTTGTTGGCATACGGGAAGCGCAAACCAGTTTTGCTTTGCCAGTTTGTGTAACAGGTATTTTAAAACTGTGGAAAGTGGAGGCAGTACGTTTTCAGCCCATCCATTTAAACCTCAAAGCACATTTTCTTGTCTGTTTGTTTGACATTCTTGTTAGCGTGGTATCTCAAGAACGGGCGATGGAATGGTTTGATTTGTATGCCGTTATCCTCCAGCAACTGGTTTTTAATTTGATCTGAGCAGAGTCAAGGTCACAGCAAAGTCAAAGGTCTCACGATGCTATTCGCTGATATCATCCCCCCCGTCCGGTGTATTTTTAAAAAGTATGCCATTAATAAAATTAAGGACTAGAAGAACTAGATTAGTGTATAAATAAGATTCATATAATTATTTTTACTTGGTGTCATTAGTAAAAAAAATATATATATATATATATATATATATATACAGTCATCAAATTTTAGACCGTATCACCCAGCCTTTTTGGATCCTGTCCTGCATGTTTATGCTTTGTGTGTATATGTGTGTGCTGTTGAGTTAATTATGCAGGACTCCTTATTAGGACAGCGAGCCATGCAACACATATCTTCAGCTTCACTGTACACACTCGGTTTCATAGCGTGACACAAAAACATGAATCTGTATTTTATTTAACACAGAGTAATATTTCCAAAAGAGTTGCATTTCTGTGACATGCTTGTTTTTTTTTGTGTGAACGTCTACAGGGCTCTCCTGGAGCAGGTGGAGCACTGGCAGAGTTTCCTGGCACTGGTCAATATGATTATGTTCTGCACTGGCATTCCTGGCCACTACCCTGTCAACGAGACCACAAGCTCTCTCACACTCACGTTCTGGTACACTCTGCAGGTATGAACCACTTGAAATGCATTTCTTTTGGTGACCTAAGGTCTGTAGACACCTCACTATCATATCCATATGGGTTTGTTGAACATCCCATTCCAAATTCAGGCTATTTCTATTTCTGCATCAAAAGGTATCAAGACTAGTTTTGCAACACGCACAGTCACAAGGAGCACCGACCTTCATACGTCAGTGTGCCAAAAGACATCGTCCTGTCTACGTCGGGAGCTGACCCCGTCTGCTATTCTGACCGCGTGCGCACTCTGTCACGCGTGAGAGTCTCACCAGAAACAATCTGAACTCACTTCTGCACCCTACCTACTCACCAGATTTGCTTCCTGCGGACTTCGCCGTGATCCCAAAGATGAATATCCAGTTCAAAGTGCGCCAATTTTTTGACACCATTGCGGAGATCCAGCACGAATCAAAGAAGATGCTTGGAAAAGACTTCAGCACACATTCCAGAAGTGGCAAGAATGCTGGGAGCTTTGTATTGCTGTAAAAGGGGACTGTTTTGGGGGTGATAGTGTGTAAAAGTAGATAAATAAGGTACTTTCATGTAAAAGATATTAATTAATTTATCTAAAAAACACATATAAACGTGGGACAGAGCTGATTAGTCGAATTTTGCCATCATGTTGCAGTTTGTATAGGACTGAATATATAGTGACATTCCTCTTATTGTATATTTTGGGGACTATAAATAATTATTGACATGATTTTAAAAACTCTAGTTCATCTTCCACAAATAGGAAGTAACAGTATAAACTCTGAGCGGTGGATAATGTAAAAAGAATGTCACATTTTCCTATATAACCATGCATCGTTTAGCAACACGTAATCCGTTTTTCTCAGCTAATTTTAATTTAGAAGTTCCTGCGTCGAACTTTTCCTGAAAATAAAATTGCCATAATGAGAAAAGGGAACGACCCGAGGAAAATAGTAGGCAAAAAAATCAACAAATGAATAAATGCCACATTCGGTGTCTCACTGGGTTTTTACTATAATTCAGCTTACGAGTGTTATCGGAGCTCGAATGTGTGATAGCGCTTAAATATATAGCTAACCTTTGGCTCTGAATGGACGATCTTCGGAGGTAAAGATGGTGCTTGGTATTTTTCTTCATTCTCTGTTCAGTGTAATAATTCATCATGCCGTGTTTGTGCCAAATACGAGGTTAGCCTACTTCAAGCCTTTTTGAACATTCTGTACCATCCTTATGTTTGCCAGTTTCCACCCCCACAGGAAACCTCCACTGCACTGAATCACATTTCAATATTAGTGATTTGAGGACTAGATCTTTCAGACGCTAAGAAGTTGAATAGTGAAAGAGGTCATTGATTTGTTTTCGATTTTCAAATGATTCTGAATTCATCTATTCCCTGCATGAATGAAGTCTGTTTCATTTGTTTTCTTTCTTTTTTTTTCTTTTGGCTCCATGCACTGAGTCTCTGAAATTGAAACAAGGAGAACCTTCCAAGCTCAATGAGACAATAAATGATTTGATTGATTCCGTGAGGCGAGCATCATCATTGTCAGCTGCGTTCGATTAAAGAGCCAGTTCTAAGATCTTCTGCGATAGTTGATCTCATTCAATTTCCTTGGACATAGTTGATCTCATTCAATTTCCTTGGACATTCAATTCACTAAAATGGACAGCATGATTCCATTGTCTTGGTAAATTGGACCCAACTTCCCATTACCAGTAGTTTATTGCGCTGTGTCCCCCAGACATGCTGACTGTGGACTAGCTAGAAATCTAAAAGCTGTTCAAGAGATGAATCGTTGCTGCAAAAACAGATTGACAGGCACTGCATTGGATAATGTTCTGTACAATAAATATCAATTTTTAATGAATATAAATGAATTTTCTGGAGTAGGAATAGACACGAGTGGACGTCTGCGACAATAAAACTCGATTTTAAGTTTCTTTCCGAAGCACTTTTCACAATGGACATTGCCTCAAAGCAACTTTACAGAATGTAAGAATTATAGGACAAAAAATGTGAATAAGTGAACTGTGTATTTATCCCCAGTGAGAAGCCTGGGGTGACTGTGGCAAGAAAAAACTCCTTTAGATGGTATGAGGAAGAAACCTTGAGAGGAACCAGACTCAAACGTGGAACCCATCCTCATTTGGGTGACATCAAGAGTGTGTTTATAAATCATAAAAACAATATGAAACACCAGAAAGAGAACTATAATGAGCACCGGAGTGTGTGATTATGAGTCTATAGTCTTACACAGTCAGTTGGAGTTGTGGAACCAGGAGCTCCTAAACAACTTATAAAATAGCTCAACATCTGAGATCTTTATAGATCCAACACCAACTCCTACATGCCCGATCCTTTAAATGTTCAACGATGAAGAAACAGCTTAGAATGTTGTTTTTTGAGTATTGATTAAGAGGTTGTTTATACTCAAAATCCAATGTGAAGTGAGGTTTCCTTGAATGTCAGTTTCGGTATTCTCATCAAACTCTAGTACAAGACCTAGCAGTAATCTACTTTTTGCTTTTTGTTGCAGGATGATATCATGTCATTTGAGGCAGAGAAGCAGGCAGTGTATCTGCAGGTTTACAGGCCTGTGTATTTCCAGCTGGTGGATGTACTTCTCCACAAAGCGCAGTTCCCCAGTGATGAGGAGTACGCATCGTGGTCGTCCGATGAGAAGGAGCAGTTCAGGATCTACAGGTGTGTAATAGTTTTAATGTTTAATGTAGTTTTAATAACTTAATGTTACATCCGAGTATTTTCTTTTTCTCACTCGTTTTTAATTAAGGGTGTCCTCTAAGGTCCATCATAAAAAAAATAAAAATAAAATAAAAAATATTTTCCTCAGCAATTTTTGCCAGTTTTAGACTCACCGAGAGAACTGCAGAAATTTTGTGTTTAATGTTCATTCTTTGCTTTAGGGTGGACATATCTGACACACTGATGTATGTCTATGAGATGCTGGGAGCAGAGTTGCTTAGTAACCTGTATGACAAGCTAGGCAGACTGCTTACCAATGCAGATCAACCAACCTTCTGGCAGGTCAGAAACCACACACACCATACGGACATTTTTTATGCATGTATTGGGGGGTAACAGTACACATTAATTGCGGTACATTTGTGTCCCGAATGCAATCTTTGTTTCATGTGCAGAACATAGTTCAAATCTAAAATCCCATACAAACATAATAAGTGGCGGACCACAAGTTTGTTTAGTCTCCGCCTCACACGCTTCATGTCACTCGCAGACGTTTTCACAACAGTCTAGCGATATGGATTCTTTTTATGTCTTATATTGAAAGGAGAAATTCCTGAAATTTCTTAAATATCGAGGGAGAGAATGAATGAAGGATTTAAGGAATGAATACATTTATGAATAAATAAATTGAGTGAATAAATAAATATCTTGTTTCTTAAATGCAGACATTTATTAAAGTATACTGAAAAAAGGAGACCAGTTAGGTAGAATATATATTTAGAAAATTCAGTAAAAAACACGCACAGATTTATATACACATTTGTATTACCCAAATGGGCGCTAACAAATGTAAACTATTACATTTTTCATTATTTTAATTAGATTTTATCAAATTAATTTGTGCCTATTTCATTGATTACTAAATTTAATCAATATAACATGAATGTATTGCTTCAATTTGATTTATTCTATTTTGTTTTTATGTAGACCAAGCAGCTATTTTATTGTAAATTGTTTTTATTTTAAATGTTATGTAATAATAAGCGACATCAATAAATTGAACCGAATTTTGTGTAAATTTACACCCCTTTTTACACACACACACACACACACACACACACACACACACATATATATATATATATATATATATATATATATATATATATATATATATATATATATATATATATATATACACACACACACACACACACACACACACACACACACACACACACCTAAAAATCAAGGCTTCTTAATTATGAGCTTCGAATCAACGTTGTTTCTGGTTTTAATCATCAGTTTTGTTTGTACTCTCCAGCACACGGAAGCTCTGCTGTATGGTTTTCAGTCTATAGCAGAAACGATAGATGTGAACTACTCTGATGTCATTCCCGGGCTGATTGGCCTCATTCCCAGAATAAACATCAACAACGTGCAGCTTGCAGACACTGTCATGTTCACTATAGGTTTGTATGTAGTTCGGCAAGGATCAACATTTTTGTGCTTTTTGAATTTTTCAGATGCACTCATTTTCATTTTCTCTCTTTTTCCCTCTTTCTTTCTGTATGTTTGTACCCCTGCCTTTTTGTAGGTGCGCTGGCCGAGTGGCTAGCGGATCACCCAGTGATGTTGAGCAGTGTGTTGCCGTTGGTGCTGCAGGCTTTAGGGAATCCAGACCTTTCTATTTCTAGTGTTTCCACCCTGAAGAAGATCTGCAGGGAGTGTAGATATGACCTGCCACCCTATGCTACAAACATCGTTGCGGTGTCGCAGGTAGACACATTTGACTGAAAATTTAATTTGGGATTCTAAAATTAAAATCCCTCCTTCTTCTTCTTCTTCTTCTTTTGGCTGCACCTATTAGGGGTCGCTACAGCGGATCATCCGTCTCCAAAACCCCCAGTCCTCTACATCTGCCTCTTTCAACCCAACTACCTGCATGTCCTCCCTCACCTCATCCATAAACCTTTTCCTTGGTCTTCCTCTTTTCCTCCTACCTGGTGGCTCCATCCTCAGCATTCTCCTACTGATATACCCCATGTCCCTCCTCTGCACATGTCCAAACAATCTCAATCTCACCTCCCTCACCTTGTCTCCAAAATGTCCTACATTCGCTGTCTCTTTAATAAACTTGTTTCTAATCCTGTCCATCCTCATCACTCCCAACGAAAACCTCAACATCTTCAGCTCTGCTACTTCCAGCTCCACCTCCTGTCTTTTACTCAATGCCACTGTCTCTAAACCATACAACATCACAGGTCTCACCACAGTCCTATAAACTTTCCCTTTACTCTCACAGATACCCTTCTATCATTAAAACCACTTCTCCTGTATCTAAATGATTTAGAATGTATATAAATATATATTTTTAAATATAGTAATGTGGGCTAATAATCTTTCCCTTCCTTCTTTGCCTCTTCTGTTTCTGTGATACAGGAAGTGCTTATTAAACAGATCCACAAGGTCAGTGTCTTCATTATTTCCTTTGCATATCGAAAGCTTTGTGTTGGCCAAGTTTGAAAGAAAGTATGATTTCTAGCTCTCTTTTGCCCTACCCTTTCTCTCCATCATACACACACTAGACGAGTCAGTGTATGTGGCTGATGCAGGCTCTAGGTTTTCTGTTGTCTGCGTTGCCAGTGGAAGACATTCTGCACAATCTGCACTCTCTCATCACACCCTACATCCAGCAGCTGGAAAAATTGGCCCAAGAGACGGTAAAAATCGATCGCACATCACAAATTTGTTACATTTACAGTAAGGCAAGATTATATACGATCCCCAAGAGTCAGTGTCTGCAGGAAGACCAGGTAACGCAACACCATTTATAACGCATGAAGTGCTCAGTCATACCAGCAGCTCTGTAATGCATACCTTGGAATACACATTAAATCAGCATTTTTTATTTTATTTTATTTTATTTTTTTTTTAAGGTAAATCTGGGGAAAGAAATGTGCTTTATAACGAGCTCCATAACATGGTCAAGTTTTTCTGTATGACCACTGATGATTCTCTTCAGTTTTGATCGGCTGAAGCTGAAGATCTTGAGACATTATTTTAGAGCTTACAAATTTCTGCTTCCTCATACTTGCTGTGGCAAGCTTGTGGCTGAAGATTTGCCCCCAACATACCACCAGCCATTAACACCAGCAGGTTGTTTAAACAAAAAATACAACTAGTATTTTTGTCCCATATTTAAAAAAAAATCCTGAAACTAGTTTGTAAAATGGGCTGTTGTGTATCATGGATTCGAGAGCACCACTGATGGTTGTCTACTTATTTTGTAAAGTACCTGGTTGGATTCTGTATCTTTCTACCAAATAATTTAGTCTTTAAATGCAGAATAATAATAAAAAACTAATGTCACTGATAAATTTGGTTGTGAAAATGGTGGGGTGTGAGGTTCACTATTTATATACGAAAACAACACACCACCTGTATAGGCATCTGGAAAGGCGTAGCTTTGTGGTTAAGACATTGAACTTCTGATCAGATGGTTGTGAGCTCAAATACTAGCACCACTTAGCTGACACTGTTGGGCCCTTAAACAAGGCATTTAACCCTCAGTTGTGTGAATAATAATTGTAAAATCGCTTTGTATAACGGCGCCTGCCAGATGCCTTATAATGTAAACCCTAACCAGAGCTTTACATCTTTTATTGTCCAGTAAAATGCCATCCAACAATGTTTCAAACTTCTGAAATATTTGTGATACATTTTTTTGGTGCTTATTTGTTGGCTGGTGTTGTAAAAGCTAAGCAAACTTATCATCACTTACAAATATCTACTAGAACCCCATTGCCCCATACCCCATTTGCTGTTAGAATAACCTCCATTCTTTTGGGAAGATGTTTCACTGTATTTTGGAGTGATTATGATTCCAGTTCATCCCATATGTGTTAAATTGGGTCAGCGTCACAGCACAATAGCAGGCCACTCAAGATCTTCCACACCAACCTATGTAAAGCATATCTTCATGGATCTGGCTTTGTGCACAGGTGCATTATCATGCTGGAACAGGTTTCGGTCTTCCAGTGAAGTGAATGGAAAATCGAATGCTCCTGCATTCAAAGACGTCCTATTACAATTGTGTGCTCTCAAGTTTGTGGTAACAGTTTGGGGTGAAAACTGGTTGGAGAAGTCAGGTGTCCCAATACTTTTGTCCATATATATGTATATATATATATATATATATATATATATATATATATATATATATATATATATATATGGACAAAAGTATTGGGACACCAATATTTTTGGGACACCAATATTTTTTTATTATTATTATTATTATTAAGCACTATGTTTGTTAAAGCAATGTAACCTTTTTAAAGAGCAAGGTAAGCCAGTTAGCATTTAAGGTAATATAGTGATCTAAAAGTAATAATCATTATTATTATTATTATTATTATTAATAGTTAAATTATTCCACTGCAATGAAATTTGGGTTATTATTAATAATAATATTATCATAATTATTATTATGAACGGTTAATTATTTAGCTCTAATAAAATCTGGGTTATTATTTTATTTATTAATAGTTACTTACTATTAATAGTAATATAATTATAATTGTTACAATTGTACTAATAATAGTTATAATTATAATCAATATTAATAATTGTTCTACTATTCAGCTGTACTGAAATCTGGGATTTATTGGGGTTTGTTTGTTGCAGTCTTCTTTGTTACTGGAATATGTAGCATGTTTTGTCTTGGCCCTGCTCCATATGAACAGACTTTGTGAGTGAGTGTGTGTATGTGGTTGTGTGTGTGTGTTGTGATTATGATCATGGAACATTTCTCAGTGGGGCCAGATTGCATATCACTGGGTCCAGAAGCAACACCACAGGGTAAACTACAACTAATGAAATAATGCACACAGACCCACTACTGCTTGAGGCTGGGTTACAGATATGTGAGTGAGTGTATGAATGAGTTAATCAGTGTGTGTGTTTCAGATACAGATGGTGTATGAGCAGACACCAGCTAATGTCATGTTTTTTCATTACAATACTGTGTTGCACTGGTCACATGTTTTAGAAGCAACCTGCATAAAATAAGTGATGTGGATTAAAGCAGATGCAAGTGAGTGAAAGTGAGACTCTATAGAGTGTAATGTTGCGGCACCAAAAGGTCAACAGTTTCAGACTAAGCTGAAAGAACATTGTTTGCTCGCAGTGCCAGGGACTCCAGCCCGGGTTACATTAACCTCTATTGTTTGCTAATGTTGGCTATTAAGAGTAAAATAAAAAGCAAGTCATGAAAGCAGACGAAGTGGGGGAAATCCAACTGCAGCTCGCTATTCATTTAGTTAGTGAGGAGAAACCACACACACACACACGCCGCAGACTAACAATTGAGTGTGTTTAATGAACGTAGTAAAATTCCATCAGACAAAAGCACCTCTTGCAGTCAGTCATCATGGTTTGTTTTAAATACATCGGACGTTTATGTCCAAGTGTGTCCTGTTCTCACAGGTTTTAATGATGCTGATGCTACTGTTTGTTTAGAAGTCACCAGTTTATAAAAATACACCTACAGACATGTGTAACACACACACACACGTGCACACAGTGATTTGCACTGATGTCTGGCTTTTCAGAGGAAGGCATTACGTCAGACTCTGTGATTAGGCTTTCTTTCAGTTCTATCAGACAGTGACACCTAGTGATGATAAGTGTAACTGCTTGTGGAAGATTTAAAAATTTATATATATATATATATATATATATATATATATATATATATATATATATATATATATATATATATATATATATATATATATATATATATATATATATATATATATATATATATATATATATATAAATCTCACATGATTAGCTTTCCACTAATCACATGGCTGTCAAAACATGAGCAGTAGTGATTACAGGATTGCTGGATCCTTTTCTACATCAGTCAACACAGTACAACTGTTTGCATATATCTGATATTTTTGAATTTCATTTTCCATATAGTTTATTTGATTCACATGGTTCACTACACATTTCAGCTCATATACATAAAAAAACAATTAATTTTCATTATTTCTGTCTCTGCAGCCAAACCCGTCTAATAAGCTGGCCATCATTCACATTTTGGGCCTGCTGTCGAACCTTTACTACCCTGGACATCACCAAGCAGGAGGAGGAATCAGGAGAGAGTGCACCACCTGTCAAAGCCAGCCCACCTCAAACAGGCCCCAACCCAGTAAGTAGCACCTTAAGCATCTGTAATATGTGTGTAATTGAGGATTTTATGAAATCAAATGTAGATGTATTTTGACATCCCAAAACCTGTCTGTAGTCTAAAAGGTACAGAAACTAGAGGTGTAATGATACATGTCTGAAATTTGTATGTATCTGTATGTATTTTTTAGTACAGGGCTTTCGGTATTCAATCCGTTTTATGTGTGGAACATTAGACGTTCCTGAGGGAACTCAAACTATAAATTAAGTGTCAGACCGCAAGTTTGTGTAGTCTCCGCTGAGCACTTTGAGTGCGTTAGGTTTTTTTTTTTTTCTTCATTATTATTATTATTATTAAACTTGAAAACATGCACAAAAATGCCAGGGGTATTAATAAAAAATGTAAACAAAAATTATTGCAGTCACTGTGGCTACTTTCTTCATACTGGAAATAAGAATTGTAGTGCACAAAATTGCAGCAACTTCTGTTTTGATGACGGCCTCACGATATGGATTCTTGAGCATTTTATGTCCAGCTTTGAGTTGTTTTTAAAAGGAGAAAATCCTGACAATTCCGCATATCGAGGGAGTGAATGAATGAAAGATGGAAGGAATAAAGACATTTGTTGAAGTATGCTGAAAATAAGTAGAACAGTTAAGTAGGTCAAATCTTTGGAAAATGAATTTTATAAAAAATAAATATTACATTTAAAACACACACACTTACATACACATCTCTATTTAATTAAAATTTCTATTCATTTAATTTTATTGAAACAATTTAATTTGTGCCAATTTAATTACTTACTCGGTTGAATCAATATAATATAAAAGGTGTATTGCATTGATTGGAATTATCCTATTTTATTGTTTATGCAATCATAAAACTGCGGTAATAAAAACCGAACCGTGAATTTAGTGTACTGTTACACCCCTAACAGATACTGAATGTTTTATCAATAAAAATATGCAAATTGTCTAAAAGATGGATATGTTAACAATCGATTTCTGGAGGTTAATACCTAATAATAATAGCTAGGTGTCATTCAAAAACCATGCTGCACCAAAACATGAATAAATGGCTGCCTTTTCTACTTCATTGCATTTTCTGAACAGACATTTCCCCCCCCCCAAATATGATGCATGTGTGTTTTGTGTTTTAGGTAGTGGTGGTGTTGCAGCAGGTTTTTGCCCTCATTCACACTGTCCTCAGTAAATGGTTAAATGACTCTCAGGTTGTAGAGGTAAGACTTCAGCCAGTTTTGAAATGTTCAGGTTTATTTTCATTTTGATTTCCTAGTCATGTAACTCAGTCTTTTACAATTTTTGTTTTTAACTGAGATTTTTTTTACTCTTATTTATTTATGTTAAACATAGTTTTAAGATTGGGTACATTTTTTTTCTCTCCCTCTCTCTCTTTCTCTCTCCCCCTCCCTCTCTCTCTCTCTCTCTCTCCCCCTCGCTCTCTTAGGCTGTGTGCGCTATCTTTGAGAAGTCAGTAAAGACGCTACTCCACGACTTTGCACCCATGGTGTCTCAGCTGAGTGAGATGCTGGGGCAGATGTACAGCACTATCCCCCAAGCCTCTGCACTCGACCTGACACGACAGGTACACACTTCATACACACTGCAAAAAACCCCACACAAAATACTTCCTCTAGTTCCAGTCTTGTCAACCCAGACATTCTCTATTTAGTCTCCAAGCCCACCAGGCTGTTGCCATAGTTACATGCAGTGACGTCATTTAGATCGGAGGCATGCACCGTATAGATTACACCTAATCGTATGATGTGTTAAGAAATGAAAGGGAAATGTCTGTCTGTGTGTGTGTGTGTGTGTGTGTGTGTGTGTGTGTGTGTGTGTGTGTGTGTGTGTGTGTGTGTGCAGAATATGACACTAGTTCTTTGAGTATTCTTTGAAATTTTATATCTAAGTGAATGGTGCTACACTTTTTTTTTTTACTGAATATTTTAAAAATGTGCTGTCTTTATTGATATAGTAGTTAACCAGGTTTGGCACAATGACGAGTCACTTGATGTCTTTCTTTATAGTGCACTATATCTTCTATATGTCATTGTGTAAGTGTATATAGTGAGCATAAATAGTGCATTGGATGGCAAATGTACTGTAGCTAAAATCTGCAAATTTTCAATTGGGTACATTTAAAAGGATAAAATTGCTATAGTTATGATTATAACTAGAGGTTAATAAATGGAGTTTATTGATAGCTAGGTTGGATTGTACTTGCCCATAACTGATCAATCAACCAATAGTTTTTAAAATGGTGACACTGGATAAAAAAAAATAAAACAACACTTCATGTAAAATAGTACTGAATCATGAAAATGTGTTAAATGAAATACATAATAATATATATTATATTATATAATTATATATATATTATATAATATTAATTAATATAAATATATAATCAGTAAATTATAAATAATAAATCTAATATAGCGCTCTCTGTGCAGCGCGCAGTCTCGCGTGTAGAAACAAACAGCACATGGTGGCAGTGATTCGCCTCTAGAGGCCGCTCTCGTAATGAGCGCAGACTTTCTAAGCCTTCAGCTACGTACACAAGCCTGAAAAAACTACCGGTAGGGATTTTTTTGCCGATGGTTCCAGCAATCAAACTATCGTTGCCGAATCATTGACAAAAACCAATGAATTCGTTGACCTCTAATGACTAGTCACTTGTTGGTTCCGTATAGATTATAGCGCACTGTCTACAAGGTCGTTGTATGTAGTGAGCAAAATAGTGCAACGGATGCCAGATGTACTGTGGATACATTTTGCGGAATTAAACGTCACGGCAATGAGTAAAATTGTCATAGTTTTCGAAAGTTTTCAAAGTCCACACTTTTCATATCTTTCTACGTTGGAAAGATCAAAACCAAGAAAAAAAATTATATGGTTTCAAACAAAAATGTATTGGTGTGGACACGGCCTCAGAAACTGCTGACCTTCTGCGAGGTCAGAGAGAAATATGTATGCGTTATGTATAATATCATTTTTTTCTGTTTTGTTTTATTTTTTATTATTACTAGATGATGCATATATTTGCCAGCGAGACAGACCACTTTTCTCCAATCAAATCCCTGTTTGAGCTGGTCACCTCCGTCACCCTGACCATTTTCCAACAAGGTATGCGTTACAAAGAAGCCCGTTCTTCATTCAGTGCTTGAATTACAGTCTGTTTTTGTTTAAATCTTTATTCCTAATGATAATTTACATTAAATTAGAGAATAAATAAAACAAAACAGTGTAAAGTTTCCATCTCTTCATCCTGTGCAGCACACTTGTGTTTGACATGCTGTTTCCCCAGATAATGGCTGTTCATCTTCGCCTGCACTTCGTCCTCCTCGTCCCCTTTAATTGTCCTTCAGTCTGTTTTTTTGCCTCTGTGTAACATCACATCTCTGTGTGCTATTAACCCTCTGATCTTCATCAGGTGTCCTAACTGTGGCTCTGAGAACCTGCCGTGGATTGTTTTCCTTTGGCTTTGTGTGTTTTTTTTCGGGGGATATTTCTGGGCTGAATAGGGGAGCTGTGATTGGGGGGTCTTGGGTCTTGTTTGGAGTGTGGGAACAGCTAGGGGTAGGGAGTTTTGGGGCTAGCTGCTGCCCCACTCACTAATGGTAACCAAGCTTTTTAGTGAACCCTTGGGTGGGGCAGTTAGGGGAAGCATGTCTGAATTTAAGTAAAAGAAATCGAGAAACCAAAAAAAAAAAAAAAAACAGGAACAGGAAATAAGATGTCACAGTAGCAGGTGTCTCCTGGGTTCCCACTCCAAACCCACTTTGTTTTTTTTAGGTTTGTTCTTTTTATTTGTTCTCGTTAT
The DNA here is from genome assembly GCF_014805685.1 of Silurus meridionalis. Taxonomy (NCBI): domain Eukaryota; kingdom Metazoa; phylum Chordata; class Actinopteri; order Siluriformes; family Siluridae; genus Silurus; species Silurus meridionalis. The sequence goes on along the minus strand of NC_060906.1, from coordinate 9,706,525 downwards.
TTCTTTTTCAGTTCATTCTTTATCCTGACTCATGACTTTTTCCGATTTTCTTTTTCTCTATCTGAGACTACCTTTAAAGACTGCTTCTCGTCTCCTCTCTCTCTCTCTCTCTCTCTCTCTCTCTCTCTCTCTCTCTCTCTCTCTCTCTCTCTCTCTAGTTCTCACATGTGCAATTATTTCAATGAGATCCTTTCCGTTGCCTTTTCTTTCCACATGACTGTTCGATCTGTTCTGTTGCTGTTTGTATATATTCTTATTATTATTCTTATTATTTCTTAAGTTACATCTTTATTATATTTTAGGGCCCAGGGATCATCCTGATATTGTTGATTCATTTATGCAACTCCAAGCTCAGGTGTGTTTTTAGTTTCTTATTTCATTCACTTTGGGTTTCTCTCTCTTTACTCTCTCTCTCTCTCTCTCTCTCTCTCTCTCTCTATCCTTTTTCTCTTTCTCCGTTCTTCTCTCTTTTCTGCGTTGACCCTTTCTTTGCCTGAGCGGACATAGGAGCACTTTTGGATGACTGACGCAGTCTTTCTTTCAAATGTCTTGGTTTAGAGGAGCCTGGTCAGCCCTTCAGAAATGTGATTGGTCATTTCAAATGAGAAATGCCATCATTGCTGTGTAAACATGCTGTATGCAGTCATACAGTTCATGCACAGACATCTGGGTGAGCTGCGAGTTGGGGTTCTTTCGAAACATCATTATAGCCGTAACTCTACAGTGCAATTCTTTTCCTTATAATATGCTGGTTTTAGCATTTTTTTTATGCTAAAAATGCAGAAAAATGAACTTAGTATAAATGTGTAAATCGTTACAATTTCATATTCCAACGTATCACCAAAGAAGATGTTTAAGTTGTAAATGATTAAATTTAGGGCTGAATAGATTCCTCGAGTAAGTTGAATAATGTAGTATACTCTGTAGTGTCAGAAAGTTTTACACCTTGAAAATGAAATCGGCTGCAATCGATATTCGATGGAAATTTCGCGGGTTCTCATCTGGAAAACAGCAAGTTGGAGATTATCTAAAAATTCTTGGGAATCCTCAGCGGGACGGAATGTTCAGGAATGTTAGGAATAACATTTTAAACTGTTTTCACTAACAAATTCCATTTAAAATTTTTAAAACACATTATTGTATTAAAGTGACATAATGACTAGATGAATTCACTAAGGTACCATAGGGGCTGCGGGGGTGCGTCCAAAATTAGCTGATTTTTGGAACTTGTGGGGGGTCTTAGAACGTAACCCATCTAGTTCTGGTGGACCGCTGTATAGCAATTTGATGCACTAAATAGGTTTAGTTTTCACAGATATTCTTGTATACAATTTCAGCAATAAAATGTCAATCTTTCTAAAAGGACAACAAATTTGGATTTTTAGGTTTAGTAGTGCAAATAACAGTATTGTGCATCACCTATTTGTTCTAATGGAACATCTGACCTGAAGAGTGGAGTTTATTATTATTATTATTATTATTATTATTATTATTATTTTTAACAGCAAATCGGGACTAAATGTGGAAAAGCACATATTAATCTTATAGTCAGGAGTCCACAAACTTTTGTTCGTAATGTGTTGGTTTTTACATACTGCAGAATGACATGCATTACGGCTTTAATGAATTATTTCTATGTGCTTTACGCCCATATAAAAGGAGGCGGCTCGATGTTTATTTGAAGACTGGTATAGTTTGTAAAGCCCCTTCTCCCAGCATCACTCCAGTCCCCAAAACCATTTCAACCCTTACAAAATTTAAGTTAATGCTATCGAATTGGTACTCCTTGTGTCTCACGTTTGGTTTACATCGTCAGTTCACTTCTGCCTTTGGCTCGATCTCAGGTTCTTCTATTTTTTTCTTTTTCTCTCAGTCCTTCTGTCCCTCTCTGTCCCTCCCTTCTTCAGTATCCTCTCATCCTCAATGAGTTCCTTAATGCATTAGTTGTCTTTATCCGTACATGTTACTTAGATTTTTTGTTACATACTTTGTCCAATGAAGACAGGAAATGGAAATTTAAAAAAAAATCATACCACTTTAAGTTTTGACTTGAGTTAAATTTCAGTATTTGATTTTTTTGCACTTGATTTCTTACCTGTTGAGTTTCATTAAAATAAGTTGATGTACCTTTAGTTGCTTTTGTTAGTCCGAATAGAGTAAGAACATCGTAACATCGTAGACGAGAAGAAGGAGATGTCTTTGGTAGGGGGTGCGGGTGGGCTCTGCACGGATCCAGAGGCCGCGGTAATGTTGTGTGCCGTGTTCACTGGCTGTTTCTGCTCCGTAGGCTCTCAAACGGAAGCCTGATTTGTTTTTATCCGAGAATCTTGACGTGAAAGCGGTGTTCCACTGTGGTAAGTCACTGTTTTACGTGACGTAACGGCAGTAACGATCTGTCTGGTTGTCAAAATAAATATATAAAAAATGCACAGTAAAAGAGGAATAAAAGGAATGTGGTGTGAATTCTTTCCGTCTAATTCTTGAGTCCTTCCTGCAGGAGTTCTGTCACTCAAATTCCCAGAGGCTCCTACTGTCAAGTCCACCTGCCTCTTTTTGTAAGTTAGAGGATATTGCTGTATTGTAGCAAGTCGTGCTTTCTGATAGTTAAATCTGGAAATTATAGGATTCTTTTGTAGCAACGTTTTTGTGTTCGGACAGACGGAGCTCCTGCCGCACTGCGTAGACGTTCCTCCTGTGGGCCAAGTTGTACAGGAACATGGCAAACTCCTGTTGCTGGCTGTGCTGGAGGTCAGTCGCTGACTATTAAGGACCTTTCATGATTCCATATCTGTGCACGAAACAGTTCCAATATGCCAATTCTCACCTCTCTCTTTGTTTCTTGCAGGCGATCGGTGGTCAGTCTTCGCGCAGTTTAATGGACCAGTTTGCAGAAGTGCTGTTCTCCATGAATAAGCACTGTTTCAGTCTGCTCACTGTGTGGCTCAAAGAGGCCCTGCAAACTCCAGGCTTTCCCTCATCCCGAGTCTCTGATGAACAGAAGGATACATTTAGCCAGCAGATCCTAAGGTACTGCTCACACACAACTTGGTCACCATTATAAAAAAAATCCTTTACATAACCAGAAATGTCCATTTCAGTATTTATATTATGCTGATAAGTTTGAAGCTCATGAAGCCTCAAAAGTGCTACATAATCTAAAGCAGATAAACTGTATTGTATTGTTTAACAGAAAATAAATATAGGTTGCTTATAGTTCTCTGGGCTTTAATGTTTATAACTATGGTAATGTTTTATGTTGCTGATGTGTGTCTTAATTTTACAGTTCTACGTCTACATTTTCCAATGTCCATGTAACCTCTAATGCTCATTGAAATGCTCCTAGTGTGTATTTTTATATATATTTTTTGTTTCTGTGATATCGTAGTTCGTTCTTTCGCTGGTCCAAATATAATTTGGTGTATTACGACTACAAAGGAGGCCAACATGCAACAGCCAATCAGATTTCTGTCATTGGCAAGAATCTTTCTCGTATTGTACCACAGATGCAAAATGGGATTTTATTTTTTAGTTATGGGGAAGTGCAAGTTTAGCGATACTTGGCTTAAAAAAAAGGAATTTAGGGCTCGGTTGAGGCCAGTTGCCAACAACGTATTCGTGCGTTTTTTGATGTTGTGATATAGGTCATAAATTTAATTCTTAATGGTCTTAAAAAGTCCTAAAAAGTCTTATATTTGACTTGGTGAAACCTGCAGAAACACTGATGTGTGGAATTTGATTAGTGCATTATTAATCTATTAGGCGTTCCCATATTTAGCATTTTAATAAACCGACTAGCCGTGTCCATGACTGACATGAATCCTCTGTTGTTATTAATGGATTGATTATAATACCACTCCGTCTCTTTCTTTCTCTCAGGGAGCGGGTGAATAAGCGACGGGTGAAGGACATAGTGAAAGAGTTCACTCTAGTGTGCCGAGGGCTGCATGGCACCGAGTATGCAGCGGAGTACTGAGCAAACTGAGTCCAAAGTGATCCGATTCCTAGCAGCGTACCCCCAACCCCCCACCCCCCGTCCCATTGGAAAATCCATACCTAAATAATAGCATTGTGAAAGCCTGACAGATGGATATTGTTCAGAGCATGCACTGTAAGGACCTGAGGAGGGCACCATCTTTATTGTTATTTTATTATTATTATTATCATTATTTCTCTTCCCCTGTGTCTCGCTCTCACAAATCCTGTTGGACCGTCTGGGGAGTGGACCGCACTGCTTTATCCAAGCGGTACTTTTCATACACTTTTCATACACGTCCTTCTCTCCGCTCGCCACTCGTTCAGCATGCCAAGCGTTGTTGATTTTTCCCAACCCTTTTCACGTTCTCGATCTTCCGTGGCTCCTAGGCTGTTTCCTTGTGCCATTTTTAGCATTGAAATCAACAACGGAATCGCGGTAGTTTAAACGTTTTATTTTGTAATTGAAAGATATCTAAAGGAAAGACGCTAGGAGGTGTACGAGTCTTATAGATGCTGCTGCTAACAAAGAGAGGGACCAATAATTTTTCTCTGTGGCTTTATATATGATGTATGTATGTGTAATATGAATGTGTATGTATGTGTGTGTGTGTGTGTGTGTGTGTGTGTGTGTGTGTGTGTGTGTGTGTGTATACTCTAACTAGCCTCCACTTACAACATGATTCAAAGGTTGTGAACTTAGTCATGAGTCATGGGCTTTTTTTTTTTGGTTTCTTTTTGTTGTTTTTTTATCATCAAAATGTATTATTTTAATATATAAAGTTAGCAGCATGCATGGGTCTGGGTAGAGCTGATTTTACAGACACTCGTGTAAAATTGTGGGGGGAAAAAAACAACAAACAAACAAAAAAAAAACCTTTAATGGTCATGAAAGAAGTCCTGCCCTGTGTATGGTGTCCTCTGGGGAAAGCTGCTGGGAGCCCCTAATGGCTGTGAAATCCACCTGTAGATGTCCTTGTGTGTCTTTCTGGATAGAAAGCACGTCAGAACCTCACCTGAAGAGAGGACAGCGGTCAACTGTGAACCGTTTTCTCGTTCATTTCAACACGTGACTACTTTGCGTGTGTGTCTATGTTATGTACACTTGCTTGTTCAGATTGCAGCTTCTGTACAATGTTGAGTGCACTTAAATCAAGGAACTGAACACAATCTACACTACAAGTCCCCATGTGTTTGCCATTAGAACCCCCCTGTATAGGACTCTTACGGTGGCTGGGTGTCTCTGTCTCCCTGTCTAATGCCCAGCTACTGCCTGCAAACATGTAGCATGTGTGTTTTGTTTCTGGGCAGGGAAATCGGGGCATGCAGCAAAAAGAATGTCTTGTGAGCATTCGGCAGGTGAGGATAATTCCCCATCCTGCCATTTTGTTTACCAGTAATGGATATATAGGAGAAGGGGAGGGAGAAATTAAAGGAAGAGAAATATACATGTGTTTGCTTTTCTTTTGTACTTTGTTTTAATTTATTAAATATATCTAAGATGGCACCTCTTGTTTTTCTGTGTCGTAAATGGGTGACTCTTTGTACCTGGAAGGTCCTACAGAGTTATGAAGAAAGAGTGTATGTGTGTATATCCTATGAGGACAAACTAGGTAACATTAAATTGTGCCATTTTAGGTGATCTAATAGGCACATTATTTCATTGTTCATTGAATTTAATACCAAATTGTTATATGGCATTTTTTCATTTTCACCTTTTAAATGAAAGAAAAAACAACTAGCAAAAATTGTCCTCTGAAATAAATATAATCTATTTCTTGCTATTTCCTAATTCTTTCTGCTAATTAGCTAAAAGCTATAATTTTCACTTATCAGGCCAGAAAATATAAGCTGATAAATTGTCCCAATTGACTTGATGTCCTAGATACACTATATGGACATGCATTTGTGGACATCCGACCATTTGTATGTGCTTTTTGGGATGTGAACGTTATGTGAATATCCCTTTCATCATTTAGTCCCCATTTGCTGTTATAGTAACCTCCACTCTCCTGGGAAGATATTCCAATAGATTTTGGAGCATTGTTGTGGAGATTTTATTTTTATTCAACCACAAGGGTGTTGGAAAAGTCAGGCACAGTGTAGTGCAGTGGTCTTCAACTAAAATTGCTTGAGGTCCAGTAAATGAACCTTCTCGCCAGCTGAGGTCCAGATTTATATACCTTAGAAAACATGAATTGATGCTTTTTGTCAGACTAAAGAAATTAGTGTGGACAAAATGTTTATTGGACACATTATAAAAAAAAAATTAATAAAGGAAAAATCTAAAGTGCTTATGTTTCTGCTGAACTGAAATTACAGATCATAAGTAATGAACTTCCTCACTGGTAATGAATACCTCACTGGTTAAAACAAAATAAGAAAAGAAAAAAGCCTCTACCTAACTAAATGTATCTAATGTTTAACATTGCTCTCTTCTGTAAAAAATATCATCAGCAATATCATTCAGAAAAACAAAAATAAAGTGCCAGTTTTGGATAAATTAAAAAGTGCAAGAAACCCTTTACTTGTTCATTGGTACAGTTCCTTTAAGTCCATAAAAATGTAAATAACCTCAAATTAGAATTTCATAAAATCGTCGGTGAGGCTGAACTGAGTTGAACTTAAAGATAGAAGCAAAACTCGGTTTTTAGCATAAGCTTTCCTTATTTTTGAGAATGCCATTGTTTTTCACGCACAACTGCACGTAGTCTGATCGTAGCAACAGTGAGCATAGTAACTGTAGTAACGGCTCTACTGCTATACTGAGCTGTCCTTTATGTGCGTCATATAAAATAGATTTGATCAGATTTCTTTTTTGTTTTTTATTAGATATATAGTGTTTTGCATATATTTATTTAATTATGTGGAAAAAGCTTTGCAGTCCGGCTGGACGCATCTTGCTGTCCGGATTGCTAGTTGGCGACCCCTGGTGTCGGGTGTAGGGTGGGGAGGCCTGGGGTCCAGTCAGCGTCCCAACTCATCCTAGAACTTCAGTACGGTTGAGGTCTGAGCTCTTTAGCAGACCATTCAAGTAAACCATATCTTCATGGAACAGGCTTCGTGCAAAGGGGGCATTTTCATGCTGGAACATGAATGATGAATAATGAATATAAATGATATTACAATTCTGCAAAGTATGCATTGGAAGAGCTTACAGACTGCAGCGCTTAGAAAGGACTTAAAAAATGTATTCAACAAAGCTGTATATTCTGATCTATAATCTTTAAACCCAAATTTCTTCAGGGAATAAGCAACAAAAAAAGTGGCCGTGGTGTTCCAACATATTTGGTATGGCTGTAATGATTGGCTGTCCACAAAATTTTGATCACATAATTTATATTTAGTGTATCATCCTATTGCTAATCATTAGTTGTAACACAGATAAAGAAAATATGCTTCTCCCCGTCGGGGAATCGAACCCCGGTCTTCCGCGTGACAGGCGGAGATACTGTCCACTATACTAACGAGGAGCTGAGTACTGCTCTCGCTAAGTGCACTTAAACCCTGTTACCTTTAGATATCGCCATAGGATATAAGAACGTGAAGATGGATTTTAGGAGTTTGAGTCCACCATGAGTCTGAACTCCTTTAGTGGCTGGATTGCAGCACACATGCTCGTTACCATGTTAGTGAGAAAGATGTCAAGTTACAGCTTTTTTAGTTTAATAACCTTGACACATCATATAACCAAATATAGTGTAAACACCTGACACTTGTGGTTCTTCTCCAAATTATATACACCATCATATAGAATGTCTTCATATATCCTATTACAATTTCCCTTCACTTGAATCAAGAGGCCCAAACCTGTTCCTTCATTATAAGAAATGGAGTCAGCTCTCTAATAATCCACTCTCTCCTCCCAACAATTAACAGGAAGCCTTTTTTGTGTGTTGTTCTTCAGGTTTTGTGAAATAAAGCAGCCCTGATCTCTTCTCTATCAATTATTGTTAGTATTGAGAGGGCCTCACAGTTGTTTATCTTAACACTCATTCCTATGACGTCTTTGCAGTGTCTGTAGGATCTTCACGATGTGAGTACAAGGTATACAGGATGTTCTTGTCTGGTTTCACACATCTTTGGTTTACAAAATACCACATAAGGAACAGTTTGAACACAGGTCTGGTCCAGAGTATATGTACTTGTCTGTTTCCTGTTTCTTGTTTCGTCTCTTCTGAATTGAATCAAAAAGGGTGAACCTCTGACCATCACACCCATATCTGTTTTTTCTCCAAACTGATACCACAAAAAATCTAAGCACACAATTGTATAGGATGTCTTTCTATACTCTTACTTTATATACATTTTCCCCTCACATGAACTAAGAAACCCAAACCTGATCCATCATCGCAACTCCTTCCACACAAAGCGAGCGCTATAATAAACAAGGTTTGCCAAAAGAGAGCTCTGACCTCAACCCCACTAAACACCTGACCATTAAAATACATCTATGGCTTTACACTCCTACACAATATAGTAGGACTGTAGGTTATAGTCTGAGCATTTCATTAAAAATGAAGAGCATGAATCTCAGAAAGCATTTTGCAAATGAGAGTAATGCAGCACAAAAAAGGTTTTACTATATACTAAATACTATATACAGATTTAGATATACAGAGGCCTTTTCTCATGTCTTGCTCACGATGGAGATTTCGAACAAGACATAGACGTCAGAGGTGCAAAGAATGTGCTTGTTACATAAAAAGAAACTTGATTTCTGATCTCCGCTCAGTGATGCAACACAGATCGAGTACAAAAGACTGATTTATAGGATTTTTGGTTAATCGTGTACTCAGGATTAGAGTTTCTTCAAACACACTCTCTCACACCTCTTCACTCTCACTCAGTTTTAGAGACCGCATTATCCTGAGCTGGGTTGCAACAAATTAGGATCCAATCCCTGTGAAAACTGCTACCACATCTAAGGTAGGATAAGGCTTTCCACTTTATATTGGAGCATTACTGTGGGGATTTGTGTTGAATGACTGACAAAACCATTACTGAGATCAGATGCTGATGTAGGTGCATTGTTCAGTGGAGGTAAGGCCAGGACTTTGAGTTCTTCCACTCCAAACTTAACAAACTATGCAATCATGAAGCTCACTTTGTGCACAGGACACTTTCATGCTGGATCAGTTCCAGTAACCAATTAATTCCATTGATAAGAAGCTGTAATGCTACATTATATGTACATATAAGTTAAAATGTAGTTATAGCTGAGCGTTTAAGGTAATTGACTAGAAAACCATTGGATTCTCCACTGTTTGTTCACCACTCTAAGTGAAGCGGTAGCTCAGTGGATAAGGCTCTGGGTTACTAAGATGACAATTTGGGGATCAAGCCCCAGTATCAACAAGCTACCTCTGATTGGCCCTTGAGCAAGGCCCTTAATCATCTCTGATTCAGGGGTGCTGTACCATAGCTGACCCTGTGCTCTGACCCACACCTTCCTAACAAGCTAAAATATGTAAAAAAAGAAGGTCAGTGTCCTGTGATGTACATATAACAAATAAAAGCTACACAGTTGTGTATAGGGAAGAACTACATATGGATATGATGATCATTTGTCCACATAATTTTGACCCCACACATTGCATTTAAAAAGGATTGAGATTGCTTAGGTACAGTTCACCATGTGTGTGGACCTGAAAGCCAATAATTCATACACTGAAAATCTAATAACATTGGAAATGTGAATACATGCACCATGTAATTCTCTTCCAACCCACCTACAACCAGATAACAGCACTGCGCATGCGCAAAGGTTTACCTACGTTCGGGAGAGGCAGAACTTCTATATTTCTTCCTCTAGCATTCAGGCAAGTCCCGCCTTCTGAGCTGGGATTGGCTAAATCATGTGGTTATAGGCCGCCATCCAATGAAACAACGTTTAATTGTAGTAACAGCCAATCCTGGGGCTTCTCTTTGAATACGGGTGGTAAAAAGTGTCGGACACGTGGGTTGAGTGTAGGACTGCCTACAGTGGTCAGGGGTTCTGCTTACTATAGTGTAGCCTACTATAGTATACTGATCTGATCTGATCTGATCTGATCTATCAGCTTCATCTCACACCAGCCAATCAACCCAGTCACTGAGCAACTGGAAGGTAAGTTTTGTTCCTAATTTAATATTTATTTTAAAGAGACTTAATAGAGTAGTTTAATGCTTTTTCCACAGGAAATCAGCAAAAAGAATGTCTTTATTGACACTAAATTAAAGTTGACCTGCACTTTAAGTAGCGCAACACTTTCTTTGCCTGAGTCCATTCATTAAAATTGCAACTAGTGTCACGTGATCAAACCCTATCCCTCTTGAGGTTCTGTAGAAAAGGCAGCTTTCTGTGTAACTGAGTTAAACAGACTCTTATCAGGGAACTAAACCCTCCTGATTAGTTTGTGATCAATGTGCAGGCTGTGGTGCAACACTTTGGTGGGTCTGTTCGACCCTGAGTTCATTCTGATTTTCTCTGCACATTTCTCTGGACTTCTCAGTTGAAAACCTGATAGAATTACTTTCAGAGCTGCAAAAAAGTGTGCTCCTTCCATCCAGGCAAACAACACATATTTACTTCCCTATGAAAAAATTATACTCAAATGTACATGGAAGAGATGGAACTGTAACGATGCCCATACTGAATCCTTAAATTTCAGCTGATATTAATACTCCCGATTTTCCTTTCCATTTACAACTAGTAAGCTTTAAAATTGTGCACAGATCCCCAATGGCTCAAGCTTTTGTTCTTACATAGACAGTGCAAAGTACCTCTCAGGAATCAATCATCAATTGGGCCAGAGTCCAAAAAAATAAATGTGTATGGATCCCAAGCCAATAGCATATAGCATATATACCTGTATGGTTTAGGTCCAAGCCCATTCTTCTTACTGAGTATGGAAGGATTCATCGAGTATTATGCCATCAGTTTCTTGATCGATTTAATCTATCTGATTATTGGATAGGGTTTATACAGTGTGACAGCAGTGAAGTGTGCAGAAGGAACGACAGACTGGTTAAAGGTGGAGGTTGGATTGCATCAAGGATCGTCTCTAAGCCCTTTCCTGTTTGTAGTGGTGATGGACAGGTTGACGGGCAAGGTCAGACAGGAGTTTCCGTGGACTATGATGTTTGCGGATGATATTGTGATTTGTGGTAAGAGTAGGGAGGAGGTTGAGAAGAGCCTGGAGAGCTGGAGGTACATGCTGAAGAGAAGGGGAATGAAAGTCAGTAGGAGTAAAATAGAGTACATGTGTGTGAATGAGAGGGAGGGCAGTGGAGTGTTGTGGTTGCAGGGAAAAAAGGTGGAGAAGGTAAAGGAGTCCAGGTACCTGGGGTGCAAAGTAATGGTGTGTGTTAGAGAAGTGAAGAAAAGAGTGCAGGCAGGGTGAAGTGGGTGGAGAAGAGTGACAGGAGTGATTTGTAATAGAAGGGTATTTTTAAGAGTGGAAGGGAAAGTTTATAGGACTGTGGTGAGACCTGCGATGTTGTATGGTTTAGAGACAGTGGCAGTGACAAAGACAGGAGGTGGAGCTGGAGGTAGCAGAGCTGAAGATGCTGAGTTTTTCATTGGGAGTGACAAGGATGGACAGGATTAGAAATTAGTTTATTAGGGGAACAGTGCATTTGGGACGGTTTGGGGACAAGGTGAGAGAGGCGAGATTGAGATGGTTTGGACATGTGCAGAGGAGGGACATGGGGTATATCGGTAGGAGAATGCTGAGGATGAAGCCACCAGGAAGGAGCACTAGAGGAAGACCAAAAAGGAGGTTTATGGATGTGTTGAGGGAAGACATGCAGGTAGTTGCTTTGATAGAGGCTGATGTAGAGGACAGAGAAGTATGGAGACAGATAATCTGCTGTAGCGACCCCTAATTAGAGCAGCCAAAAGAAGAAGAAGAATTGTATACCCTATGGTGTGACTAAATTTTACTTCTGGTCAGTTCATGAAAGACTGGGAGATGAGCTAATTGACCAGTCAAACATGGTGTTATATGGGATTCGGCAAGTTGCTCAATTTGTAAGGCTGTAAGAATATAGAAACTGTATCTATTACCACTAGAATATATGTGGACAGATTTATAGTAATTCAAAAAGAGCAGATGAGTGATCCAGTGAGGGAAGAAATGGAATCAGAGTTGAAAACTCCGTTCTTTTCTTAAGAATCACAGGGGGAAACAACACAGCTCTTCCACTCATAATACACAATATGCTAAATCTTATAAAAGGACTCCTAACACAAATACACTTATTTCATGTAAGTAGTTCATTCCCAGTTGGAATTTGATTACAAGTTTCATTCATGTTTTTTTCCTGCCACAGTCTCTAATACATATAGATGATTTTTGAAAGTAGTTTTGTTTTTCTGTGTGAAAACTTTACCTAGAGCTTTTGTTTTTTCTTATTATACAGATGTTTAGTTGAATTCCATAGACCAAGGAATGGTCCTCATTGTGCTAAAGCCTCTAAATAGATAGCCTTATACATAACTGGAAAAGCATAAAAAGCAAAAACGTGTCAAACAAAGTAAGCACACAAGGGCATTTGGGCATATCATATACAGTATAGTGATAAAATAATTGTTCTTATTTAAATGTATATTTCTAACCTTCAAGACCCAAATGATCGTATTCAGTATTTGCAGAATTAGAAATTCATCGCATGTTTGGTTTAAATAGCAGCTTTCAGTGGTTGGTGTGAATGTAGTTGGTGTGTGAAGAACGACCGATTCATCGGTTTTGACAATTAATCGCCCCCGTAGTTGAACTTTCGCAAAAATTCATAACGTTTGTTTTACAGGATTGTGTTATACAGTACGACAGCGGCATCTAGAGGATTACTGACGCCACATGCTGTTTATTTAAACTGACTTATTTTTTGGATTGAACTTTTAAAAAAAATTATTTGGACTGTTACTTTTTGCTTTAGCTAAATGCATGTCTTTTTATTTTCTTTTATATTTATCAATATATATAATATATTCATATTTAATTAGCACATTTTCATGATTTATTACTGTTTATTTGTTTAGTTTTGTAATAAAGTTCAGTTCTATTTTACATGGAATGTTCTGTTTGTTTGCTTTTTAATCAAGTGTCCATTTTAGAAACTATCGCTTGATTTACGATTTTTGAGTACGATCCAACCTAGCTATTGGTATCGTTAAAATCTGTCTACCTCTGCTATCGTCCTGTGAATGTATAAAAACACTCAATTGTCCATCCCTTTTTCTCTAGTTTCTGGTCTTAATAAAGTGTCTTTGTTCCACATGAAACTATCAGCTAGAGTTATTGTATTTGAGTTGTTTAATTGTAACTGTGTGTGTTGACAGGATCATGTCAGTCCTGCAGTTCTACAGGAGGACAGACGATGAAGGTGGGCGGAGCCTTCAGAGAGTCAAACAGCTTTATCCTCAGGTCACCATAACCACTGAATTCTGCTATAATGTGGAAGTAAATGGTGAGACAAAAAAGAGGACAGCATTAATATTTGGTTGATGGTGCGTTGTACCATGTCCAGCCCCTCACAGGCTTATCTGTTTTTCCTCCCTCAGGTGCTGACTGTATAAGTGGGGAGCAGACGGACATCCTGCGCTGGTTATTTACTCCTCCTCAGTCTTCAGGGTTGTCTGATGAGCCCGCTCTCAGAGCGACTGTGCCAGGAGAAAAACTTGTGGAGATTGGCCCCAGGTATACAAAGACTGTTTCATTAACTGAACTCAGTACTGTTTATAACATCAGTAGTGCACCTGGAGCAGTATCAGCATAAGCAGTGATAAGTATTGTAAACCTCATTTTTTGCTTTTTGCTCTTTTTTACAGACTTAACTTCTCTACTGCGTGGTCCACAAATGCCGTGTCCATCTGCCAGAGTGCAGGCCTGAGTCAAGTGACAAGGGTTGAGCTGTCTCGCAGGCATCTCATCAAGGTCTGCACAACTGCTTCACTCCCTGAGATTTTCATCACATATTAATCAGTGAGGCCTGGTTGGGATGGTGGAAAAGAAAATACACCCTTTTTTAAAAATTATTATTATTTCTCAGGGCAAACATAGCAAGTGTGTGATCTTTAAAAATATCTATAAACAAACAAATAAGCTCTATGGACACAACAAACAACACAACATATTTTATTTTTGAGTGGACGTACAACGTCTTATCCACTGAGCTACTACTGCCTATCAATCCTCTTTAATGTAGAATGGTGAATTTCAAATTGTTTGGAAATGGCCTTATAACCCTTCCCAGATTGATCATCAGCAAGAATTTACCTGGACACCAAAGTGGCAGATCTTCACCTGGTTGCTAATTAATCTTGTAATGACAGTGTAAGAAGGATAGGGTGTACTTATTTATTTACGGTCAGATTTCTGAATTGTAGTTCACGTTTTGGAGGGGAAAATGACTGTATATTAAAAATGTTTTTTGTTGTTACCTGAGGCTCTATTTGTTAATAGAAGTTAATGTGGACCATGTAATTGATAGAAATATAGTCTAAATAATATTAACATTATTGAATCTTTTCAATAAGAATTGAAAACGGGTGTACTTTCTCATTTAGGGATGCTGTGTGAGTGTTAGAAAGAGTTAATGTGACTAGTGTGATTTACATGTATCCGCATTTTGAGCACTTAACCCCCTGTTACTCCATATTAGTTAAAATGATCTATATTTTGAGAAAAATATGTATATAACAGAAACAATTTTTCTGATGAAGGATGAACTGCACGAGCTGAGTAAAGATGGAGAGATGGAGAAGTTAATCAGCCTCTTGTATGACAACATGACTGAGTGCGTCTACACCAAGCCCATTACATCTTTCTCTGTGGACATCCGGCCTCAGGAAGTTTTCGAGGTTGACATAATAGGAAAAGGCCGTGCCGCATTGGAGAGGGCCAACGATGAGCTTGGTGAGAAACATGTCATATAAAGTGCAGTGATGTGTATAGATATTTTTTATAACTAGTAGAATATTATTCCAAATAGCTGCAGATCGAGTCCTGGTTGAGAGGGTGAAGATTAGAGACACATGACTCAGCATAATTGAAAGAAGCATAGCTGTCACAGGATGAGAAGTGATTCAGTGTTATTAGGTCACAAGATATTATGTGTGTGTGTGTATGTGAGTGAGAGAGTGTGTGATAGACACACAGTCACATAATGAATGAATGTTAATGGAAAAAGTAGGTCAATGCTGTTTTATGTGTTGTCATGCACAAGGATTTCTATCTGTCTGTCTACAGTTAGTGTGAAATCGCACAATCAACATTTACAACAAACATGATATTGTGTTAATTTCTTGTTGTCATAAACGTTGATCTTAAAATACACAAACTAACAAGAAAAAATCAATATAACATATATATTATCCTTTCCTTTTAACATGATCCTGGTAATGTGTGTGTGTGTGTGTGTGTGTGTGTGTGTGTGTGTGTGTGAGACCAGGACTAGCATTTGACTCCTGGGATTTGGACTACTACACTGCATTGTTCCAGAGGGTGAAGAGAAACCCAACCAGTGTTGAATGCTTTGACTTGGCTCAGTCTAACAGGTGTGTGTAGGCTTATGTCTGTTAAAGTCTTGCATCGGCAGTTTTTTCCTAAGTAGTAATTGTGGAAATCACATATATATATATTACACAACGATTACATATTCAGTTACACATGGTCCTAAAGATACGATGGTTCAACTTATGATTTTTCAAACTTACGATGCCAATAGCCATATGACAAAATTGTTAAAATATTTAGTTTCGTGCAGCAGGCAAACGTAGAAGCATATGCGCCACCGGGGGAGTGGTAGCTCAGTGGTTAAGGATCTGGGTTACTGATCGGAAGGTTGGGGGTTCAAGCCCTGGTTTTGCCAAAGCCGCCACTCTTGGACCCTTGAGCAAGGTCCTTATGACCCCTCTGTGCTCCAGGGGCGCCGTATCATGGCTGACCTTGCTCTCTGACCCCAGCTTTCCGAGCAAGCTGGGATATGCGAAGAACAAATTTCACTGTGCTGTAATGTATATGTGACAAATAAAGACTTCTATTTTTCTATTCTATCCACTCACCAACTTCCATTTGGAAGTTTGGAATTGGAAATGGCCTTATAACCCTTCCCAGATTGATCAGCAGCTAAAACTTGTTCATGGCTGGGGTCCTTGATCAGTATGGGGTAGTATACTATAATTTGTTAATGGTTTAACAAATTACAGAATATGAATCCAGCCTGATTGCCATTCTATAAGACTTTTGTGTAGGCTAGGCCATGTCGTGGCTTACGATATTTTCACGTTTCCTAATTTGGGGACTACCTGTATTTTAATCAGTTAAAAACAAAATTTTTCCTCTAAAATCCCTGACAGCGAGCACAGTCGCCACTGGTTCTTCAGAGGTCGGATGGTGATTGACGGAGAGGAACAGAAGGACACTCTGTTCAGCCTCATTATGGACACTCAGAAGCACAGCAATCAGAATAACGTCATCAAGTTCTGTGATAACAGCAGGTGAGTGAGCGAGAGTCAGACTGCCAGCATGATAGCCTCATTGAGGCACTCTGAGCTTGACATCACTTCTGTGTATGTGGGTGTTTGTGTGTGTGTGTGTGTGTGTGTGTGTGTGTGTGTGTGTGTGTGTGTGTGTGTGTGTGTGTGTGTGTGTGTGTATATGCGTGTTTGTGTGCACAGTGGTATTAAAGGCATGGAGCTGGAGTGCATGCTCCCCACTGACCCTGCTCAGGCCAGCTGCTACGAGACCAGACACACCACCAGACACGTCATCTTCACCGCAGAAACGCACAACTTCCCCACAGGTCAGAGTACAAATACAATCTTTGCTTTGTAGTGGTTGCAGATTGGGACCAATATTTAAAAGCCTGCTTTTTTTTATAGGTACATTAAAAGCTGCTTCAGTATATTGCTAAAATATTTGTAAAGAAAAAGAACATATTAGACTTTTAAACATTTATACACAGGCTACAAAATATCATTTTCAGCTTTTAAGGCTGAAAAGTAGATCAATACTGAAAGTAGATGGGCTCGGTGGGATTGGTTATTGATGTGACACATCACTGGTCACAAAGGAATTCATTACACTAAAGGTTAAATGTTTTTAGATTTAAAGGAAAAACATATCCACTTTCTCACATGCAAATTCTCTCGTTTCATGCAAATTCACCCGCACACATTAGGGAAGGCAGTTCCATAACTACTCCTATTAATCCCTGTCTTTTACATTGTAACAGCGTAGTTTGTTATGGGAAATATAATAATATATTGGAAATGACAATATGTTGCACGTGTGTTGCACGTTTTGATGCATGAGGTCCCTTAAAAGAGCCCTGAATATAATGTACAGGTAATGTACACCAGTCGTTAATGTGCCTGCTGCCACATGCATATGTACTGTATAGTTTATACAGTACGGTACTGTAAACTGTTCTGCTTAACTAAATAATGTACAATCTAGGCAATGTCACAACTTACGATATATTCAAGTTATGATGTGATCATCAGAAAGCGTTTCCATCGTAACTCATAGACCAACTCTATTATATTCTAACGGATAAAATCTCGTGCTCATTTTCTTCCTGCGTTTCCTTTATTGAAATTGATGCTGTTTTTATTTATTTATTTATTTATTTATTTATTTATTTTTGCTGTACTTGAACTCTAGGTGTGGCTCCTTTCAGCGGAGCTACTACAGGTACCGGTGGAAGAATCAGAGATGTACAGAGTGCAGGCCGAGGTGGACACGTGATTGCAGGGACTGCTGGGTACTGTTTCGGTAACCTTCACATCCCAGGTGGGTCTGGTTTTCAAAATGCGCCATCGTTAAACACTATTGTAGTATGAGGTGCAAAACTACCAGACTCTGAATGAGCGTTTTTCCCCACCTGCCATCAGGCTACTCAACTTACTCACCCACTGACCTCTTTCCAATCTTGTCTTGTGCTTTAACCAGACTAGTTATGTGCTATTTATTCATTATCATCACTAGAGCACTTTATATTTATCACAGATAGTTTGCATTCTTGGCACTTGTGCACTAAACCTTACAATGTGAACATTTATTGTGCTGACCCTTTTTTTGTGTATGTGTGCCTATTGTGTTAACTATGTTTATTTGTTTATCGGGATTGTCTGCTGTCTTTTGTACTGTCTATTGTTACCTGTTTTGGCTGCTGATTGTTATATGTCACTTCTACACATTGAAGCCTCTGGAGAAATGCAATTACATTCTGCTTTGCACCTTACTTCCTGGCTGAATAGCAATAAAGTTTACTTTGACTTTGACTTGATAATAGTCCCCTTATTCTCTTGGACATTTCTGACTGCAGGTTTTGCCCTACCGTGGGAGGAGGATGGTTGGGAGTACCCTTCAAGCTTTGCCCCTCCTTTGCAGGTGACTATTGAAGCCAGTAATGGAGCTTCAGACTACGGAAACAAGTTTGGCGAGCCAGTGCTAGCAGGTATAACGTGGTGTGTCTTAGCTTGGTGCTAAATTTACAAAACTGGTTAGCAGTTTGCTTTTATTCCTAGTAGAAATTTAGTTTTTTAAATTTCCTACTTTCTTTGCTTTGATGACTCAAGGTTTTGCCCGGTCCTTTGGAATGCGCCTGGCCAATGGTGAGCGTAGAGAATGGATCAAGCCAATCATGTTCAGTGGCGGACTGGGCTCTATCGAGGAGAATCATGTGAAGAAAGAGGAAGCGGAATCGGGTAAATCAGAATCTAAGAGCAGCTCAGGGATCATGCTGGTTAAATCGTTTAGTTATGCTTCCTGATTTTGCATCGGAATATGAAAACGTGCCGAATGCATGAATGAAGTGAGATTCCTTTGAAGAAGTGAAAAGAATCATTTTGTTCTTCTCCTGTCCTAGAGGTTAACGTTTCTCTCTGGCGTTAGGTATGGAGGTGGTGAAAATAGGAGGTCCTGTGTATAGGATTGGTGTCGGAGGAGGAGCTGCATCGTCTGTACAGGTAGATATTGATGTAAATCCAATCAGGTTTTACATTTAATGATTCGAAATACAAATCACTAAGTCTGTTTTTGTGTGTTTTATAGGTACAGGGTGATAACTCCAACGATCGTGATTTGGGTGCAGTGCAAAGAGGAGATGCTGAGATGGAGCAAAAGATGAATCGGGCTTTAAGGGCCTGCCTGGAGAGAGCTGAAGGAAACCCCATCTGCAGTATCCATGACCAGGGTGCAGGAGGCAATGGTAATAAGTATATTCTTTTAATAAGCATTATTATTTTAACTCTGTTTAAAACAATTACAGTTTTTATAGCACAGCCCTGCTGAATTCTGATTGAGGGACTTCTGTTATATGAATGCGATTTATTGCCACATTATTAAAAAAATGTAAAACAAAGATTATGGGGTTAACGTCGTAGCAATACGAGAATAAAGTCATAGTATTTTGAGAAGAAAGTCGTTCTTAAGTCATCCTTATAGTCTCTTGAGAAACAACGTCTTGTATTCGAATAGCATGCAGATGTAACCATAGATAGCCTTGGAGTCGATCACTGGTCGCCATTTCGGACTGCGCAAAAGAGACAGATTCATCATAGTCTGTGTGATTATATTTAAGTTTCCTACATAACTGCTACAGTGTCTATTTGATAATTATAACGCCATGCTGATGCGCCAAATGGCAAAGAATTTCCGTATTGCTAAATTTTAACCTATTAAAAATTTTATCTCAGATTACTACAAATTTATTCTTAAAATATTTACTTTTTTCTCGTAATGCTACAATTTTTATTTTATTTTAATTTTTTCATGGGATATTAATACACCTTCACGTGCATATATATTTGGATACAAACAAGGCACTCGTGTCGCACATGCTCCACATAAAGAGAGTAAAATCCTGTAATCTTTGCGGTTTACTTTTGAGGAAATATTTATTTAGGATATTTCGAAAGGCTCTCCATTATCAGTAACAGTGTGAATTTACCAGTGTGGGAATGTCTTCAGTACTGAGGGCTTCCTGGCTTCTCTGTGCAATTTGTTTGCAAACTAAAAATTTAATTATTGCTAAACTATTTACATGAGATCATCTTACTTTCAAATATAATCCGTGTACATAAAGAGTATCTGCATTATCATAAGAATTCTGAATATGTTCTATACTCCAGGAAACGTACTGAAAGAGCTGAGTGAGCCTGCCGGAGCGATCATCTACACCAGCAAATTTAAAGTGAGCTTCAAATTGTTTGAAATTTGTATGTGGATATAAAAATGTATCCTAGACAAGTTCTTGTATACACCTATAACTAATGATCCACTTCTTTCTTTTGCAGAGAGGTGATCCCACCCTGAGTGTTTTGGAGTTGTGGGGGGCTGAATATCAGGAGAGTAATGCTCTGTTGCTTCGCCCATCTGACCGGAGTTTTATGGAGCGCGTGTGTCAGAGGGAAAAATGCCCCATTGACTTTGTGGGCAACATTACAGGTGATAGTAAGGTGGGTGTAAAAGCTGTAATTTCCTTTTGAACATCCAATTCCTTTTTGCAGTTACAATAACTTAATTCTTCTGAAAAGATGTTCCACTAGATTTTGGAGTGTGCTTGTGGAGTTTTGTGGTCATTCAGCTACAAGCGTTTTAGTAAAATCAGGTACTGATGTAGGTGAGGCGAGGAGGCCTGGGGTGCAGTCAGCTTTCACATTCATCCCAAAAGTTTTCAATAAGGTTGAGGTCAAATCTCTATTGTAGGCCACTCAAGATCTTCCACTGCACCCCATGTAAAGCATAACTGCATTGAGCTGGCTTTGTTCACAGTGGCATTGTCATACTGGAACAGGTTTGGGTCTCCTAGTTCAAGTGAAGGAAAATTTTAATGCCAAAACATCTGAAGGCATCCTTTACAATTGTGTGCCTTCAACTTTGTGGGAACAGTTTGGAGAAGAATCACATATGATTAAAAATGGACAATACATTCGTCCATATACTTTCGTCCCCTCTGGAATTGTTAAAACCAGCAAAACCAGTTCTTTTGTTTTTGCTGTATACTAAAGAAATTTGTGTATGAGTTCAGAAGATAAATATGAGACTTTCATGGAGCATTTGGTTGCAAAAACTCCAATTCCAAAAATATTAGAACAGAGTAAGTCACTTAATATTTGGCTGCATTTCACCAACTGCCCAAATTGTGAGATATTGTGAGATACTTAATTTGTGTTGCGTTTTTAGGCTTGTGATGTTGCTTTTTAATTTATAATTTTTTTTAACTAATCTTTTTTTTTTACATCAGGAGCTGAAATGCAATGTCATTATGGGATATTGTTTGTAGAATTTTGAGGAAAATAATGAAATTAATCTATTTTGGAATAAGGCTGTAACATAAAATTTGAAAAAAAGTGAAGCGCTGTGAATACTTTCCTGATGCACTGTATATACCGCTTGATTGATGAGTTTGTTCGCTTTGGATCATGAGCAGATCCTTTCCTTTTCCAGATCATGGCTTAACATCATTTTGGAAGAGGTTAATCTCTGTTTTCTAAAATGTTGTGGCTCATCTTTATATTTCTTTGCAAATTCTATTCTGGCTTCTTGATTCTTACTTTTGTTAAATAGTGTCTTGTGCTGAACTTTATATATAGCTAAATATTTTTCCACTTTTAAAGGGGACTGTTGATGACTAATTAATTGTAAATTGGATTTTTTTTTTTTTTTTTTTTTTATATAGGCATGCCCATATAAAACCACTTCTAACATCTGCATGTTTTTTCCCTGTAGATTGTTCTTGTGGATGATGTCTCTAACGGTAATGGGACTGGTGGGCGAAACCCTGTGGATCTAGAACTTGATTGGGTACTGGGAAAGATGCCTCAGAAGGTACGAAGCAGGTTAAAATATTGTGGAAAAAATTAATGGTAAAGAAATACTGGTTATTTATCTACAGTTGCTGGTAATGCCTCAGCAAGATAAACAACAGTCCTCCATCTTTTTCTCTACTACTTCATTGTTTTTTTTTTTTTTGCAAGATATGTTTAATCATGTCAGATCAATGTATGAAAATAATTTAAATGAAAAAGGGTAAAATATTCAAATGCAATATTAGGAAAAGGAAACGTGTACCTGATGTTATTGTGAAATCTATTATTCTGTCGATCAACTAAAATGGTTTCTAATCTATCCAAATGACTGATTTGATGTACTCTATTAATCTCTTCCTTTCTCTCTGTGTCTCTGTAGGAGTTCAGGCTGGACCATGTACCTTCCTGTCTTCAACCCCTTTCTCTCCCTCCAGGACTTTCAGTTTTGCCTGCTCTCGAGAGAGTTCTTCGACTTCCAGCTGTAGCCAGCAAACGCTACCTCACAAACAAGGTCTCCTAATTTCCCATATTGTCCCTAACTTAATATACACCTTACCAATAAAAGCCCACTAGTTAAGTACGCCTTTTTTCTACGAACAATGGACAGCTTTGGAAATACAGAGTGCCATCTGAGAATTATTGGCCCCTTTCTTACACAATAAAACATGCATTTTAAGTAACATTTAATTACAGTGATACTGACAAAAATATGTAGTGAAAAATAGTCTGTCCTTCATGCAGAATAGTGTAAGGACCTTTATATTCTCAGGTTTGTGCATGTGGACTGCCCTTTTTCTTTCAGACCATAGTTTGATTGATTTGAAAGTTTGTTTTGCTGTTCATCATATTTTATGTATGGCCCCATTAAAACCTCCTGGCAGAGGGAGCCAGACTTTGGCCTTTAATATCCCGGTTCTATGCAGAATTTATGGCTCGATCAATTTTCATCAGAACAACCAGCTACAAAACTGATTACAGTATGCCAGTAAATGCATGGTGAAGGTCACTGCTGATTTTATTTATTTATTTAAAAATGTTTAGTGGGGAGGAGAAAATAGTTTTTTCTTATGCATGCCATTTTGATTATCAATTGTAAATCATTAATTTCATTAAACTTGTTTTCATGAAGTGTGCTAATAAAATACTCAGACACAGTTTTGTGTGTTTTTAAGGTGGATCGCTCTGTGACTGGATTGGTGGCACAGCAGCAGTGTGTAGGACCCCTTCACACGCCACTGGCTGATGTGGCTGTGGTTGCTCTATCACCATTTAGCCTCAAGGGTGCTGCTACGGCGATCGGGGAGCAGCCAATTAAAGGCCTGGTTTCCCCAGCAGTTGGAGCTCGAATGGCTGTGGGCGAGGCCCTCACTAATCTGGTGTTTGCACGTATCACTGCTCTCAAGGTAAAATCTTGGCCTGGTGGGTACCTGTTACTTTAGCAGGGACTAGGATTGGGGGCATTATGGTGGTGTGCATTAAATGAGGGAATTATAGAATCTGTCACTTCTTCTAGCATAAAACCCAGCCATTAGGTTTGCACAAGCCAGTTCACTGTTAGTGCCTTTTCCAAGCCTGGATAAATGGGGAGGGATGTGTTAGGAAGGGCATCCAGTGTAATACATGTGCCAAATCAAATATGCGGATCACGAATCAGAATTTCTTAATGAATCTCGTCGAGGCCCGGGTTACCAACGATTGCTACAGGTATTGTTAGCCAACAGGTTAAAAACAGGTGGAAATTGGGCTGCTGTAATTCAAATAAGAAAAAAGGAGAGAGGAAGACGTCTGCAAAGGCAGCAGGGAGAAGAGGAGTGTAGGAGGGTGAAGGTTAAGGTTGGTACTTTAAGTGTTGGTACTATGACTGGTAAAGTGAGCGAGATAGCTGATATGATGGAGAGGAGAAAGGCAGATATGCTGTGTGTTCAGGAGACCAAGTGGAAAGGGAGTAAGGCCAGAAGCATTGGAGGTGGGTTTAAACTGTTTTATCATGGTGTGGATGGAAAGAGAAATAATGTAGGGGTGATCCTGAAGGAAGAGTACAGTAAGTGTGTAGTGAAGGTGAAGAGAGTTTCTGATAGGGTGATAAACGTGAAGCTGGAAGTTGAAGGGGTGATTATAAATGTCATCAGTGCTTATGCTCCACAAGTCGGCTGTAAGATGGAGGATAAGGAAAGAATCCGGAGTGAGTTAGATGAAGTGGTAGATGGTGTACCTAGGAAAGAACGATTGGTGATTGGGGAACACTTTATTGGGCATGTTGGTGAAGGGAACAGAGGAGATGAGGAGGTGATGGGTAGGTATGGCCTTAAGGAGAGGAATGTGGAAGGGCAGATGGTGGTAGATTTTGCTAAAAGGATGGAAATAGCAGTGGTGAATACGTATTTTAAGATGAAGGAGGAGAATAGAGTGACGTGGAGAGAAGAGTGGAGGAAGGTGCACACAGGTGGACTATGTTCTATGTAGGAGATGCAACCTGAAGGAGATTGGAGACTGTAAAGTGTTGGCAGGGGACAGTGTAGCTAGACAGCATCAGATGGTGGTCTGTAGGATAGATTTGGGGAGGAGGAGTGTGAGGACTGAAAGAAGAATAAGATGGTGGAAACTGAAGGAGGAAGACTGTAGTGTGAGATTCAGGGAAGAGGTCAGACAGGGGCTCGGAGGTGCTGAAGAGGGGCTGGATGATTGGAAAACTACTGCAGAAGTGATAAGGGAGACAGCTAGAAAGATACTTTGTATGACATCTGAAAAGAGAAAGGAAGACAGAGATGTGGTGGTGGAATGAGGAAGTGCAGGAAAGCATAAGGAGAAAGAGGTTGGAGAAACAGAATTGGGATCAGCAGAGAGATGAGAAAAGTAGGCAGAAGTACAAGGAGATGGCGCAGCAGGTAAAGAGGGATGTGGCGAAAGCCAAGGAAAAGGCATACGAGGAGCTGTATGAGAAGTTGGGCACTACGGAAGCTAAAAAGGATTTGTACCGATTGGCCAGGCAGAGGGACTGAGCTGGGAAGGATGTGCTGCAAGTTAGTGCAATTAAGGATGGAGATGGAAATGTGTTGACTAGTGAGGAGAGTGTGTTTAGAAGATGGAGGAGTATTTTAAGCAGCTGATGAATGGGGAAAATGAGAGAGAGAGAGAGAGAGGTTAGATGGTGTAAAGAAGTGGATAGGATTAGTAAGGATGAAGTGAGAGCAGCGATTAAGAGAATGAAGAGTGGAAAGTGATTGGACCAGATGACATACCGGTAGAAGCATGAAGATGTTTAGGAGAGATGACAGTGGAGTTTTTAACAGGATTATTTAACAAGATTTGCCTGAGGAATGGAGAAGGAGTGTGCTGGTATGATTTTTAAGAACAAGGGAGATGTCACACCATGAAGTTATGGGAAAGACTTTGGACATGGGGTATATCGGTAGGAGAATGCTGAGGATGGAGCCACCAGGAAGAAGGAAAAGAGGAAGGCCAAGGAAGAGGTTTATGGATGTGGTGAGAGAAGACATGCAGATAGTTCGTTTAAAAGAGGTAGATGTAGAGGACAAAGTAGTATGGGGACCGAAAGAATATTTTTTCTAGCAAATTATTGCAGTCGTTTTATAGAAGTTTATCTTCTTGCATATGTGAAAGCTCATATGTACACTTAAACAGTGTATTAGATTTTTACTTCCTGTCTAAATCTCAAGTCAAGTCAAAAAGCTTTTATTGTCACAGATTGTTGTACAGATCAGTCACACAGTTTGGGTGTGTGTGCATGAGATTTAGTTCAGTTCTGTGTTGAGAAGCCTGATGGCTTGAGGGAAGAAACTGATGCACAGTCTGGATGTGAGGCCTGAATGCTTCGGAACCACTTTCCAAGGTATTAGGGTGAAGAGTGTGTGTAAGCGGTGTGTGGGGTCGTCCACAATGCTGTTGTAAATGTCCATGATGGAGGGGACAGAGACCCCGATGATCTTCTCAGCCGTCCTCACTATCCTCTGTAGGGTCTTTTGCTATTCAAAACTGTGCAGTTTCCAAACCAGGCAGTGATGCAGCTGCTCAGGATGCTCTTAATTGTCCCTCTGTAGAACATGGTCAGGATTGGGGGAGGGAGATGAGCTTTCCTCAGCCTTCTCAGGAAGTAGAGACGCTGCTGGGCTTTCTTGGTAATGAAGCTGGTGTTGAGCTACCAAGTGAAGTTCTCGACAGATGAACACCAAGAATGAATTTGGTGGTCTTGACGATCTCCACGTAGGATCCATCGATGATCTCTTTAGTTTTGTCAACATTCAGACACAGGTTGTTCGCTCCACACCAGGATGTTAACTGGTGCACCTTCTCTCTGTATGCTGACTTATCGTTCTTGCTGATGAGACCCACCATGGTCGTGTCATCGGCAAACTTGATGATGTGATTCAAGCTGTGCATTGCTACACAGTAGTAAGTCAGCAGAGTGAACAGCAGTGGTCTGAGCACACAGCCCTGAGGTGCCCCAGTGCTCAGTGTGGTGGTGCTGGAGATGCTGTTTCCGATCCGGACTGCCTGAGGTCCCCTAGTCAGGAAGTCCATGATCCAGTTACAGAGGGAGGTGTTCAGGCCCAGTAGGCTCAACTTCTCAATCAGGTGCTAAGGGATGATTGTGTTGAATGCTGAGCTGAAGTTATGGACAGCATTTGTACGAGTCCTTATTGTCCAGGTGGGTGAGGGCCAGATGAAGGGTTGTGGAGATGGCATCGTACGTGGAAGGTCTTGATGTGCTAATGGCGAGCCTCTCGAAGCACTTCATCACGATGGGTGTAAGTGCGACAGGAGGATAGTCATTGAGGCAGGAGACTGTCGTTGTCTTAAGGCACGTAGGAACAACGGCGCTGCTCAGGGAGATGTTGAAGATGTCGGTAAAGACATCTGCAAGCAGTTCTGCAGATTGTTCCAGCCAGCAGATTTCCGTGGTTTAACACTGCATAGACCTTTTCTCACTTCAGCTGTGGTTAGACAGAGCACCTGGTCACTGGGAGGAGAGGTGGTCAGGTGAAGCAGGTGAAGTTGTCTTGTAGTTTGTGATTGCCTGGATGCCCTGGTTTTCTTGTTGTGTGCGCACTTCGCCTCTCTGATGGCACGGGACAGTTTGGCCCGTCTTGTCCCCTGCGCTGAAGGCCACAAGAACCACAATTCCAACAGATTTAATAATTATGTTACTGGTTTAGACATTTCTGAAAATTCTTTCTTTTATCCTGATCATTGTGTGCTTCGCTCAGGACGTAAAGTGCAGCGGTAACTGGATGTGGGCGGCGAAGTTGCCAGGTGAAGGGGCGTGTCTGTGGGAGGCGTGCCAGGCGATGTGTGAGGTCATGGGACAGTTGGGCATTGCTGTGGATGGTGGAAAGGACTCCCTCAGCATGGCTGCTCGTGTTGGCAAAGAAACCGTCAAAGCACCAGGTCTGTGATTGTGTGGCTGTGTGTTTATCTGAGGACTTTTCGAACAAGGCTGAACTGTTTTTATTTTTCTTTCTTAGGTTCTTTGGTCATTTCTGTCTATGCTGTGTGTCCTGATATCACTGCCACTGTCACCCCTGACCTAGATGACCCAGAGGGCAAAGGTCAGAATGCTTATTCAAGCAGTTTAGGACTGGGACATTTATTAAGGACAAAAGTTTAATATCTGAGTGTGTTTTTCTCACTGTCAGGTGTATTGCTGTATGTTCCTGTGAGTGCGGGTAAATACCGGTTAGGTGGCTCTGCTCTTGCTCAGTGTTACAGTCAGCTGGGAGACTGCAGTCCAGACCTGGATCATCCGGATCTTCTTTCAGCCTGCTTCAACACCACCCAGACACTCATCCAAGGTAATTTATCACATTTTTTGTGGTATATTTATTTTTTATGATTTCATAAGTCTAATAGTATCTGTGTGTCTATGTGCCTGGTAGATCGTATGCTGAGTGCAGGGCATGATGTCAGTGACGGGGACTCATTTCCTGTTTGCTAGAGATGGCCTTTGCTGGGAATCGTGGGCTTGATGTTGACTTGCCTTTTAATGGAGTTGGAGGTCAGTATAATGCCTGAATGTCAAAAATATGAAAGCTAAAATTCCCTTTCTTTTAGGATCATTCTTTCTTTCGTGCAGTGATGGAGGCTTTATTCTCGGAGGAGTTGGGTCTGGTGTTGGAGGTGTGTGAGAGTGATGTGGAAAATGTGTGTCAGCGGTACACACACACCGGGCTGAGCTGCTACAAGATTGGCACCACCTGTGGCTTCGGACCAGAATCTATGGTGAGGTTTATATATATGAATTTGTCTGCACAAGTTGTCTGTGTTCTGCAATATTTTAAGATTGAAATAAGTCATCAATTATATGCTTTTCAGGTAATGATCAGCAAATGTATTTATGATGTCCATGGATAGATGGAGGGAGGGAGACATATAAACAGATATAGCCAGACACACACACACACACACACACTATATCTATGGTTTGGCTCTGTAACCACTTGCCTGTATGGATGTGCCCAAGCTGCTCCAACCATAATTCATTATATAAAATTGTAATGGATTCATTATGATTCATTTACAAATTTGATTCTGCTTTAGTGAACATATTTTTGAATGACAAATTACTGATTTAAAAAGGATCTGTAGGACTGAAATAATTATTAATCACTTATTGTTTTTCAGGTCAAGGTGAGCCTGTGTGGACAGGAAGTGCTGCATGAGCGTCTGCCCAGTCTCAGGGCCTTATGGGAGAGCACAAGCTTCCAGCTGGAGCGTCTGCAGGCCAACCCACAGTGCGTAGAGCAGGAAGAGCAGGGGCTTTCTGTCCGCACCCAGCCATACCTCAAACTGACATTTGACCCCACTAAAACACCTGTGACAAAAGAGCTGGGTTAGTCTTACCTCCTTCACATTTTTTATTATTGTTTGTGAACTTAAGTCAACTGGAAGTCAAGACCACCTTGATTTCATTTGAAATAATGTCTGTCTTGTAATTTTTTGGAGCTGTGGGCAAGCCTCGTGTTGCAGTCATCCGCGAAGAAGGCAGCAATGGCGATCGGGAGATGTCTGTCTCTCTGTATATGGCCGGATTCGAGGTACACAAACGCACATGTCTGATTGTTTCAGACAGGATTAGTAATGCTGTAAATCCGAATATCTTCACTAAAATTCCCAAGTGCACTTCATAACTTATTGTAAGGAGCTTTCTGGTTTAGGGAGAGAACAAGGAGAGGCATTTGTCACTAAGGCAGTGTCCACACTAATACGTTTTTGTTTGAAAACACATATTTGTCTTTCCGTTTTAGACTTCCGCCCCCAAACTGAGACGGCGTTAAAAACGCCATTTTCCCTTCACAGTGTGGACTGTGGGGGCTTTCGAAAAACGATGACAAAACGTTAGTCTTTGGCGTGACATGAGCCGTAAAGTGAATATTTTAGTAAAAAATGTTTGTAAAAGTTCAGGAACGTACAGGAAGCATTTTAGATGTTTCGTAGTGGATGAGCAATGTTTAGGAGACGATTGAAAACGATAGTGTGGACTAATTTTAGACAAAAACATTTTCAAATTTAATCCGGATTAGTGTAAATGTAGCCTCAAACAGAGAACCCTTATTAATCAAAAAAAACACCATCAGGGGTGTGCTCCTTACCACTTGTTTCCTTCATCTCCATCCTCCCTTCACAAACCCGTGCTTGACCATGCCCTCTCGTCCATGCTTATAACTTGTGTGCTTATCACATGATACATGCACTAGTAGTATATTATTTTACACTGACTAAGCACTTTTTTAGGATCACTAGAACGCTTACTTATTCATGCACTAAACTAATAAAATCCTGCAGATACAGGTAACGTTTACATTGTCCATTAGAATTGGGATAAATGTGATCTCTGTGATTTTGATTGTGGTGCTGGATGTCATGTCCAACTGTCTCACTCCGAATAGTACAATAAAGAAAAACGAAGACATCCTGTGAGCAGCAGAGCGTAACAGAGAATAGCTGGAATATTTTGAGCTGACAAAAAAAAGGCATTAGTAACTTAAATTCCAACCCTGTACAATTACAGTGAGCAGAAAAAACGTCACAGAATGCACATCAAACCTTGAGGTGGATGAGCTACAACAGCAAAAGACCATGTCCACTTTTGTCCGCCAGCTGAGTCTTAATTAGGCACAGACACAACTGGACAAATCTAGCCTAAGAAAGCTCCATCTAGTATTAGTATAGCGTTCCTAAAAAAGTATTTAGAGAGTGACCATGCCCACAAAATTAACCTTTATAAAATCCTCAAGAGCTTAAATTTACTTAAAGCTCCTTCTAAACATCAAATTGATTTCATTGTTCTGCAGAAAAAGTAGGAATTGGTAACACTACAATTTCCTCAGTCCGTCAGTAAAAAGTTGATAACCTCAACAACAAAGGAACCATAATGAACGGACATTCGGTGTCGCCTGGATGAGCATAGGTTCTTCCTCATACCGTACCCATACACTGTATCACTCATAAAGAATAAACTTCATTTATACAGGGATAATTTATGAATTTATATTGATTAATT
Source organism: Silurus meridionalis (assembly GCF_014805685.1). NCBI lineage: Eukaryota > Metazoa > Chordata > Actinopteri > Siluriformes > Siluridae > Silurus > Silurus meridionalis. The sequence continues at coordinate 9,676,232 of NC_060906.1, read as the reverse complement.
CATTTCTGTAAGGATGCTTGGGGAAAATGTCCATTGCTTAAAAGAGTGCTATAAAACTGAATTATGTTGAATTGAAAATAACTCAGTATATCCATAAAATGTCTGTAAATATGCATGCCTTTATTATTAAATAAAATATTAATGCAAAGGAAATACATAGACCCAGAAAAGAAAGTCACGAGTAGGATTGTCATCTGATTATATACACTATATATAACTGCGGTCCTAAAACAACCCTATTAGTTCAACCCTATCATTTAAATACCTAAACTCAAATTATAGCTCTATAATGTTACATAGAATGAATTCTCTTTTGTATTTCTTAAAACGTTATGCTTTGATATTTTGTTTTTTGTAGGTTTGGGATGTTACGATGCAGGACCTGTGCTCCGGCTCCACGACTCTTGACCAGTTCCGAGCGGTTGTGTTTGTAGGCGGCTTTAGTTATGGTGATGTGCTGGGATCAGCCAAAGGTCAACCAAAATCATACACCCACATACATGTTCACTAAAATGATTAAAAAATAACAATAATAATAATAAAGTTTTAACTGTGAATTTACAGCTGTTTGTACTGGTGTTGTTTCAAACCATATCTAATTGAGTCTACTTTGTTCTTGGTTCTTTGAACACTTAAGCGCACAAAAAAATCTATAATCCGTGCATGTTTTTGTTTATGTAAATTCTGCTCCTTTTGCGCTTAAGAGCCATGTATTATTAGTGTTTTATTGTCTTTTTAGGCTGGGCAGCTACAGTCACTTATAACTCCAAAGCCCGGGAGGAGTTTGAGCGTTTTCGGCATCGTAACGACACGCTTAGTCTGGGGGTGTGTAACGGCTGCCAGCTTCTGGCTTTGCTTGGTTGGGTAGGAGGAGCACAGGATGGAGGTGAGCATGCAAAACTGAACAATTTGTTTCCATTTTTTCAGTATAAACAGAAATTCTGGTGTTTTATTTTTTTTTATTATTATTTTTCCATTTTGCATCCTGCATGGAGATGCGTATAATTCTTTCTCTTTTTTTTCTCGTGTCTTATATCAGATTCTCATAATTCGTTGCGCTTTGTGTTGTAGGCTCCGAGGTAACCTTGACCCATAATAAGTCAGGTCGCTTTGAGTCACGCTTTGTGAGTGTCTGCATTCTGCCTTCTCCAGCCATTATGCTGAAGGGCATGGAGGGATCTGCCCTGGGTGTGTGGGTTGCACATGGTGAAGGTGAGATGGTCCATGTTCAGAATATCACCCTAGCAATAATTTATCCGAGTGGTGCAAATGGTATACAGTCATCACCTTTTTTGTCTACTTGTGGGAGAGGGAATGATGCTCCTTATCCTCGCCATATTAACCAGAGTGAATATAACGTTTCATATACTGCAATCTACTAGATTACACAAACTCCATATCAAGGAGTACTGCATTACTGACATTCAAATTTTACAGGTGGTCAATGTTTTATTATATAATATTTGTCTGAAATTTTTGTTGTCCAAAATATTAAACGTAAGGTCCCTTTTTCAGGCACTGAAAGGATCAGGGATAGGGTTGTTTTATTAGATTAGATTAGATTAGATTAGATTAGATTCAACTTTAATGTCATTGTGCAGAGTACAATACAGGGACAATGAAATGCACTTAGCATTTAACCAGAAGTAAGTAAGTAAATAAATCTAATATATATAAATATACAAGTGAATACAATAAACATATTATGAGTGCAAGTATAAGGTACAGAAACGAGCAAGGATACGATACAAGTGTATTACAAATAATACAGTACAAGGTGCAAATGTGAAGTTAAACATAGGACATTATTCAAAACAAGGTATATGTGTATATATAATGACCAGTCACCATAACAGTGCAAAAAGGCAACATAAGAGAATGTTATCTACTTTGGATATGTTATTATCATTTGAAAAAAAGAGTTTGATTCCAAAAGCCTATTCGAGTAAACACACTCTAAACTTGATTTTATATTTCAAGCTACATTCCACTATTTCTGCAGTCTCTGTCAGTAAAGCAGAACTTCTTCCTGTACAGGTCTGATGCAGTTCCGCTCCCCTGAAGCACAGCAGAAGCTGATCAGTGCATCTCTGGCACCTCTGCGCTATGTGGATGACTCCGGAGCCCCAACCGAGACCTACCCCATGAATCCAAATGGATCTGCTTTGGGAATAGCGGGTATCTGCTCACCTGACGGGCGCCACCTGGCCATGATGCCCCACCCAGAGCGCACGGTTCTGAGTTGGCAGTGGCCCTGGGCACATGCACCTCTCAGAGGCTCGCTGCGTGCCTCCCCTTGGCTCAGCATGTTCCACAATGCTGCTGTATGGTGTCAGAGTGAGGGGTTGTCATCATAGTGATAATGGATGTGTCTGTTTCACTGTTACATCTGTAGAAGTTTCCTGATTGCTTGTATTGTGGATTGACAAGAGCTAGAAAATGTATACAAATTATATTAACTAGTCTGAAGTAAACTGAAGATGGCTTCATTCCAAGTAAAAAAAAAAAGTACTAGATATTTTTCAATATGGTGGTGAAACTGTTTTTGGGAATGTAAGGGAAATAAACACATTATATATGTTGTTTAGCCCATTATAGGAGTTTTTGAGCTTATGTGTGCAGAAAAGGGTAGACAGCAGATTCCCTATGATGCAGCATATCCATAATTTAATACTGTGATGTTTCATGTTTCTTTGTCAAAATCCAGCCATGAGGACCAAATTGTGCCAAATGACCATGTGATGTATTGGATTAAAATTGTATTGGATGTTAGCATTAATATCAGTATTGTAATTTTATACAGTGATCTTGAAATGGGCTTTTCAACAAAGAAATCTTTTCAACAGCCTTGAAGTTGTAAATCATCGTCTGTCCACCAGCACATCAGCATTTTCTGATGAACTATGACGAGAGCGTTTGGGTGATGGCAATACGAAGAAGCACAGAATTACTTTGACAATGAATTGTTCTGTTTTTCGGAAACTTCATACACCGAAACTGCTTGAATCAAAATAAATGTTTTGTAATATGTGGGATTTGTGAGGATATTGTGATTTATGTATCTTCTAGCTATAAACTACAAGTTTGACATGACACTACATAAAAGATGGAAAATTAAAATAAACTTTTGATATGAAATAAAGGACAATGGTGTGCGTAGTTAACGTAGATGCTGCTTTACCGCCTTAAATCAACAATCATCTAGTTTGAAACACTGAATGTACAAAAATACTTTATTATATTACATCAGAAGTGTGTCCGTGAGGAAAACGAACATCTGTTTAAACCAGCAAATGAAAAAATATCACACATAAACCCTTCTCTAATTGTACATGTTAGGTAGACAGTTTTTATATTTACAATAAAATTAAAATGTTAACAAATTTAGGCATCAAGCAGTGAATACAGTAAGAAGAACCAATAAACCTTTCCGAGTTTTACTTTTTAGATCCATTTGTAATACTGGTAAGGCCACAACACATTTGACTGTTTTCCTGTTTAAATATACACATACACCCTGTATGATATGTTCACTGGGTGCTGGAGTCTGAAAAACAGAATGCGGTATTCTCCTGTTTTCTTTACTCTTTTTGAATTCATCTGATAGATCCAGTGTTCTTTGCCCTCCATTTTACAGCATGTCAGACAGTATCCCATGTTCCACAGTGTGTGGTCTGGTTGTCCTTTCTGGCACCATCTGCTGGTGGATGTTAATGATGGCGATGAGGAGGAGAAACACTACCACAAGGTCATCTAAAAGTCCCAATGCCCCACTGAAGTGTCCAGGCACAGCCTCTAATGGAGACACCAATGATGCAGCTGCCCCGAATCCACACAGTGCCACTCTTACCAGGAAGAGCCACACCAAACCGCCCATGTTCCACAAAGCCCGGAACAAAAGCAGCAGGAAGAAAGGAGCATCAAAGAGGTAGTCACTTATCTGAGGAAGACAAAAGTATTGTTATTTTCAACTTTCAACCAGTGACATCCCTCAAAGATACAAAGAAAAATATTTGGTGTCATGAGTTCAAGCAATGGAAATGGTATAGTCTTAATACGCTTAGTGGTAATTAGAGAAACACAAATCTGTCTCTAGGGAAATGAACAGTATGGGATGAAAAGTGGATCTCACCCTTCGTGGTGCTCCTGAATAGCGTTTATTATAGTCTCTAACATGGCCCAGTACCTCTCGCTCCTTTCTGTCTGATCTGCTCTCCTGGAACTGGTGATACATGACACTCACCTATAAATGGGACAGAACAATAAATATGAAACAGTCTACCAAAAGAACAGCAGAAGATTTTATTATTATTTTTTAATTTACAACTTATATTGTCAAAGAGAGCTTGAAAACTGACACGCTACAGTTTCTGGTTAATGATATTTGCTAGGTGTAACTGGGTGTGAATTGGGTGTGTTTTTATTATGTGTGTACCTTTTGTCTGCACAAAGGACAGCTGATCGCTTCTAAACAGCAGCTATGTTTCCAGTACGATATCAGACAAGGAGCTAGAGACAGACAGAGAGAGAAAGAGAGATTAAGATTATTATTGTCTGGCAGAAATAATCAGAACCATAAATATTATTAAAAAAAATTAGTGTCCTAAAAATGCAAACTTTTTTCCATAGTTATAACTGTGTGTTTAATAGCAAAATGATAGATTATAACATGTCAGGTCAAGTCAGGTCATGAAGCTTTTATTGTCATATTAACCATATAAAGATGATGCAGTACACAGTGAAACGAGATAACGTTTCTCCAGAACCCTGGTGGTAAATAAAACAACATAGAGCGACATCACACAACACAGAGCTACATAACCGAACACAAAGATAAGGAATAAATCAAGTGTCCTCGCCACATAAAGTGCATCGGGTGCAACCTGGTGCAAACAGTGCAAGACAAAGACAGTGCAAACAAACAGCACAAGACAGTGTGGGACAGATACACCACACAAAAAATAGCACAGACCAGTAAACCTACTGTATAATATACAGCACAATGTGCAAAAAGGGGGAACTATAAACAAGAGTGCACTTGTAAACACAATGTTGTGCAAAACAGCATGCAAACAGTATAATATGATTAATATAATATAATAGTTGTGGTGCTGAGGACATGGATGTGTACAAAGTGAAGTGAAATGAGTATTGAGTTTTCAGGTTGTAACAGTTCAGTAGCACACAGTTTAGTGTGTGTGTGTGTGTGTGTGTGTGTGTGTGTGAGAGAGTTTTGTACATGTTACCTGTATGTTTCTTCTATGCTTTGCTAAGTTCATTTATTTTTATAACAGTGAAAATGTACTAATTCTTTTCCTGTTATAAAATGTATATGTCCAGTTACTTCAAATTCATTCATGTTTATATTACAGAGACTACTTTAAATCATTTCAGAGGAGGGAAGAGATTAATTATGTGCGCATCAAACAAAAAAAGTTCACATTAATCCCTGACACCCTTAGCCAGAGCGACATACAGTTGAGCTCAGTCACTTACTGAGCAGTCGGGGGTTAAGGGCTATGCTCAAGGGCCCAGTAGTGGCAGCTTGGTTGTGGTGGGATTTGAACTCACAACCATCCAATCAGGAGTCTATCATTTTAACCACTGACCTACTTCCCATTTGCAGCCATAAGCCATCAGCATGATGAACTTCACTAATATGCAGGGATATTTTTATAGTGTAAATATGATGGAAATTTTTAGACCGCTTGGGTCACTGGATCTGACAACTCACATGTTGTCAATTAATATAAAAGAAAGTAGTGTACAAGGCATGATGTTTGGGGTCAAGACCCTAAGACAAGGTTTTCACAAACATTTATAGACTTCAGTGAAAGGTCAGCAAGTTGATGGTCTCAAAGGCCAGTGTTACATGGTTGCCATTGCTAAGGGTTTTTATCAGTCTCTCTGGTTAAACAGCTTATCATATATAGGAGGACCGGGGTTCAGGACAAGTCAGAGTTGTTCATGTTGACCTAATTGAGCAATGACTTTATATACTCTGGGTTTTTCCATTTAGAATCTTCAAAAGACAACTGTAAAATATTTCTCTTATGATTACATTATAAAGTATATTATATAACATTATATTCAAAATATACTATTTATTATATTACAGTATAAATTACATTATACAGCATTATTTCTATCTATCTATCTATCTATCTATCTATCTATCTATCTATCTATCTATCTATCTATCTATCTATCTAATTATATTTAATATATTCTATATATTTGATTACATTATAAAATAAATGTAATTAAATATATTATCTAGATAGATAGATAGATAGATAGATAGATAGATAGATAGATAGATAGATAGATAGATAGATAGATAGATAGTAAATAAATTATAATAATATTTACATTATTTTATATAAAAAATATAAATTAATGTATTCTATATATTATATTACAGGGTAAGTACTTTATATAATTATTGATATAAGTAATCATAAATAATGTATTGTTTTTTTTAGGTAGGTTAAACATGTGCCATCATTTTAACCACATAGCTTTATTGATCCTTCAGTATAAATGTGAGTTTTAAAACTTTGCCTGTTTTTATATAGGTGGAATTATTTATAGACAGAGTGTAATTTTGTCATGCTGAAAAAGGTTAACTGCAGTGTGCTGTTGAACTTTTCAGCCTTCACTCATTACCGGTCACCCATTCATGCTATAGTGCTTAAATAAATAGGTTTATAAGGAAAACAGATCTCACTTTTATTGTTCTGTTACCCCTTTCTAGCCTGGTTAGGAGAGTATGAGCATTATAACTCTCTCTCTCTCTCTCTCTCTCTCTCTCTCTCTCTCTTGTCACATGCCCAATAAAAAGCACTGTTGCTATGTCAAGAGTTAAGTATTAATCTACTCAACACGTGCTGTTGTGGAGTCACATGACCTGCTTAATGCTACATTTAGTGAGAGTCTGTTCCATGCTGTCAGAACGCCCACACATCAGTTCTCTTGCTCGCTTCACACACAGACCCGAGATCAGCGAAACCTCCCTATAATTCACTCTGAAATGCCACAATTTTCTAAATAAACCAAAGCCATCTGATCTTATGCTTTAACCTCCAACAATCTACCTACTGTAAAAGCTCTGAGGTCATTTCTATCAAATCCTTTCAACCCTAACAAAAAGAAATAGGCTGGCAATCCAACCTAGATTTGCACCAGTACTATTAGAGGATCTATTTTTGAAGAAGACCTAATCTTGGTTTATGTATTAACTTGGTTATTAGTGATGATTCTCATGAAAATGTTTATACAATGTGACTGGTGCAAAATGCTCTACTCACCACAGAATCCATGCCCACAGTTTGTCTCCACAGGAAAAACGGCTACGTGTAAACATACAGGACAATAGAGGTCCATTCTACCTGCAGATATGCCTGACTGATAGTCCTAAAAAGTAGAAAGATTGAAAAAAAAAATGTTCAAACATAAACTTATGACACTCAGCCAATATGAAGATTTACTGCCTTATTAGGTTATAGCAGTAAAAGAAGTGGTGCTTATCCCATTCCAGTAAAAGAGACATTCTATCTGAATCATTGTTATATACAGTATGCAAGGTCATAGACTATTCATAACTGCCAGGCAAATTCACGTCAATTATTTTCTGTAAGTTTACACTTACTCATAACACACGTGTTTGAACTCTTTATAGCATCTTTATCCTTATGTTAAAGGGAAATGTTATGAAATAACAATGAAATGTTATGTGAAACTGTTAGATCTATATAGTTTTATACATAACAATGATAACTGCACAGTTAGCTAGTCAGTTAAATAAATATATTGTCTGGTGTGTGTTCACCTCAGTAGTGCTCATGCACTGTCCTTATTCCTGATGACTTCTACTACAAAAAACGAAAACCTGAAAAAGTGCCACCATAAAAGTAAATCATCAGTTTACTTATGTACAGTACACAAGAATGTACATAGATAATTAAGATGTGAATATAAATGAGATTGAGAATGTTATTATCAATGAAAAAATGTAGACAGTTTGTGTTAAAAAAGTAAAGTTGAACATCTGAATTTCTCACGTTACCCACAGCAGAGTTCATGGCTGCTTAAAAACTGACCATAAAAACCCATATTGCATCATCTTTAAAGTACATAGATTTACTGAAAGACCATTTTACAAAAAAAAAAAAAATCCTATTTGTCTTTATGAACCCTTTCCTTGAAAGAAAAAACCCTTTCATAATTCATTGGGAAAAAATGATTGTGATATTAATATTTTGCATTACATTAAATTCCATTGAAAGCTTTCACACGGTTGCTTTATAAAAATCCTTGACCTGAAGGTATTGAGCTGCCAAACCTTCTACAACTGATATGGGTGTGTTCCTTATTGCCCCAACAAACTATTACACAGTTTACAATATGTGTCTCTCAATAACAACACTAACGTCTGTTTGCATACGAAAGTAAACCCTGTACCTTTGTGTGAAAATGTAATATATATGTTTGATTTAAAGCTTATAATATGTTACATTTCATTGTGGAAATATATGGAAGGCTTAGTTTTGTGTACATATTTAAAAAACAGTAGTGATATGATAAAATTATTTAAACGTGTCAAAAGAATCATTAAATACATCGTGCTATACCTCTTAGTACATCTTAGTAATTTTACTACTTACAAACGTACTAAATGGTACTGAATACATATAAATACATGAATGGAAATGATACGCTAAGATTTTAAGCAAAATTCTTCTTAGGCCCATTTCAGAAATGATAAATAAACATGCTCTTACCTTTTTTAAAAGTTGTGACAGGTGTGCATATTAGTGTGTACTAATATATCTGTGTTAGTGTGGGAAGAGAAAAGGCAAAATGCTTGCTGACTGCATCAGCCTTTACAATAGATTTGACAGCCAGGTGAATTATTAACTAGAGGCCTTCTAAGTGCCCCCTTTGCCGGTAAGAGATCTGTGTGGCTCAAGTGAAATATAAAAAAAACCCTGCATTGCATTATACAGAATATGTTACTATGATGTAGACACATTGCATTACCTTTAAATAAAATCTGAAGGAAATAACAAATATGAATTTTTTTTTCCATTTTTGGGTCATTGCAATAGAGGAAGTGGAGCCCACCCTATCATTTTTCTAGAGGACATTTAATTTTAGTCATATGACCACATATATACAAGGACAAAGAGTAATTTTCTTTCTCCTACTCATATAGTTTGGGTTTATTTAACATTTTTATAATATTTTTCACACAGTTTTCAGTCACTCACATGTGCTTAAAACACATTGATTTGAACTATGCTTCAGAAATGTATTCAAGCTAAGCTTTAAATAAACTTAAAAATGTAAAACAAAAATTAGTATTCGACCTTATATAGTCCACATAGAATTGTGTCCAGATGCAAACCTTCTTTACTGTAGAAATACATTTTGTTTACGAAGAAAAAAGATTTATGTGTATGTGCCACTCAAAGACCGATGTTGTACATTCATATTGCTGGTCTAGCTTATATTTATTTAGTTTTAGTTACAGTGTTCTGAGAATTGCACGTTTAAAACTCGACACTGTTCAATTTCTCCTGAAGGTGTTCAGTATAGTTGAAGTCAGAGCTCTATAGCAGGCGATTTGAGATCTTCCGCTCCAAACTACAGTATATAAAGCATATCTTCATGAAGCTGACTTTGTGCACAGGATTATTGTCATGCTGGAACAAGTTTGAGTCTCCAAGTTCAAGTGAAAGGAGAATGTAATCCTACTGCATCCAAAGATATCCGATTCAGTTGCATAACTCCAACTTCGTGTTTGGGAAAAACTACATAAAGCTGGAAAAGTCAGACGTCCCAATACTTTTTGTCTACATACAAAAATGCTTTTCATAATGTATATATATATATATATATATATATATATATATATATATATATATATATATATATATATATATATATATATATATATATATATATATATATATATATATACACTACTGATCGAATGGTTTTAATAACTTTAAGAAAATTGCCATGTCCTTTTCAATCCCTGGCTAATACTTTCCCTTTACCTTTCTTGCCAAAATGTAGAAGGTTATGTCAGCTAAAAATAGTAGTTATCGATCCAAAAATACCTTGACCGGACATGGGTTATCATCGGTCGAATAAACATCTTGCCACATTTTACTTTTGTGCAGGGCTGAATATGGCAAAAGTCCAGCATTACGTTTTTTTTTTCAGGAACAAGTGTCACTGGTTTGCTCCACATTTCATCAGCCGCTCTGAATGCCAAGAGCTGCTCCTGACCTCACCTTAGATATACTACAGCAGTGTTACAACAACACAGTATACAGAAACAAAAGTCTGTTGTTCTGAATGTTCTTTGGTGAGAACTATAGTACAATATTATGGCACTGCAGGCTTCATTCTTTCTCAGTAATATTACAATTCTTATATTTTCTATAGTTTAAACATTTTCAGTCTTTTATAGGAACTTATTAACCCTCTTTTTTTTCTTCTTTTTCTTTTGGCTGCTCCTGTTAGGGGTCACCACAGCACATCATCTGTCTCCATATCACCCTGTCCTCTATATCTGCCTCTTTCAAACCAACTTCCCTCACCACATTCATGAACCTCCTTCTTGTCGTTCCTCTTTTCCTCCTTCCTGGCAGCTCCATCCTCAGCATTCTCCTACTGATATACTCTATGTCCCTCCTCTGCACCTGTCCAAACCATCTCAATTGGGTCTTTCTCACTTTGTCATCAAAATGGATAGGAACTTATTAATGTATTTCAATTAATATCAGAATCAAAGTCAGAATCTGCTTAAAATTGACTGATTTTAGTACAAAGGGAACAGATTTGCCAGAAATGCATTGGTAGGCATTAGAAAAATAAATGTTGCTTTGTCTTTTTCCTATCTCTTTTCCCACTTTATACCTGTCCAGTTTCAATAAGCTTGTACCCATTGCAGCCTCTGTTTTTGTTTTTAAACATTGCATGCCCATGTAATTGTAGACTATCAAAAGGTTCACTGTGCAGTGATTCCTGAGTTGCTTTTCTGGTCACAGCAGTGATAAAGAATGATTATTGAAGTTAAAGTAACCTTCCTGTCAGACTGAACCAGCCTGGACATTCTCTTCTAATATTTCTTATTAAAAAGTGGCCACTAATTCTAAAAAATATATTAAATTTAATTGAAATTATATGCACAATTCCTTTAGTCAAAACCCTGTCCCAGGTGAAGAGCAGTAAGTAGGTACGGGTGGATCGATCTTAAAGTATCGATATTTTTTATATTGGCATCGTACCAAATTCTAAAATAGAAATATTGAACGTATTATTATTATTATTATTTTAAACAAGTGAGGTTTGAATATTTTAATAATGGTAATACGCCATACAGTATATAAATATTTTAACACTTAAATATGAAATGTCAATGGGAACTATATCTTATGCCGCTGTTCCACCAATTATCATGGCAACATTCGCTCACTCAGTCAGAGCGCATTCAGCCTTGGTTTAAAATGGGATTCGAGTGCATGGCTCAAATCATGACTGAAATCAAAAGAAGCATAATCTGTAGTTATTTCACTCCAGTTAACAATGATGAAGCTTCATGTGACATGAACAATACACCACACCACAAATATGACAAAACATTTAAAAGTAAAACACCCTATATAGCACGATAGAGAAGAGCTGAGGAGAGCAGAGGATGTAATACAGACAAGACCCCCATCTTCTTGCTTGAGAAAGAGATGAAGATCTCTACGATGTAGAATCGTTTCAGAGAGCTATACTTTATACCATACAGATTGTTTCAGATATGAAGATATCACAGTACTTCATGTGGAGAAGAATATTACATTGCATACCCTTTTTAACAGTGAGAATTTTATTAAAACTTTTTATACATTTTTCTAAAAGTATCGGTATTGATATCGATGATACTTGATCTTGAAAGTACTTGGTATCGGTCACCCTTGAAGAGCAGAACCCCTTAAGAAAGATCATGCTTTTTTATTGTGGGAATGTTGTTCTTCGGATGATAAACTGTCTAGTTTTTGCACCAAACACATATTTTGGAAATACACTTGAATTTCCAGCTCTATCAAAAGTGGTCCAAGGAAGGAACAGTGATGAACCTGTGAGGCCGAGTTTCATTGATGAACGTTGGGAGACAACACAATGATCATAATGTACACACACATATATATATATATATATATATATATATATATATATATATATATATATATATATATATATATATATGTACGTATATAATTTTTTCTTCTTATACTTTTTACTTCAGTCGTGCTGCATTCCGATTGGCTGATCTGTTGATCTCCAGGTATAATTGGCTTTTCACTCCTCGGTCGCGCGCTTTGATCCAGTCAATCCCCCAATCCGCTTCCGCCAGAGCGCTCGTGCGCTGCGCCGGTCCTCATTCACGAAGCCGTTTCACGGAGGACTAGTGCGCGAGCTGCGCTGATGACGCTAACATCCGCCTCCAGGTGAGGTCAAGCATAGCGGAAAACGGAAGCGCATTGTTGACAGGTGGACAGGGGGTGGAGAAATAAAATAAAACAAACAACAATAATAATAAATACATATACACATCCTATATGTCCGACGTACGACGGTGAGAGAGATGGATCTAAACAAAACGGTGTTATGTGAGAGCCTGATTATTTGGGTAAGTTGAAAATCCGGTGTCATTTATCCGCGCGGTCCACCGGAATGTCCTCCGGTCACGGGTTATTTATGCAGCTTAAAATCAATGACGGTATCAGTACCTGCCGCAGGTAATCGGATGTCGTGCAGCGTGTTTATTTCTCTCTGCGGAGACATTATAACACAACACCATCTCAGTGATCACAGTGAAGTCCTGTAGGTTTTAGTGGTTAGAGGAACATTTGTGTTATAACTCGTGTGTTTATGTTCATGGACTGCATGAGCAACCATTATGTGTTGAAGAAGAACCTCTAGACTGTTTGTAGAAGTTTTAGGTTTCTCATACCTTATGCACTTATTCTTCTTTTGCACATATCTTGCATTACAATTTTTTCCTTCACTTGAGCTTGAAAGCCCACACCTGTATGACATTGAGCTTGTGCCATTGAATTATGGGTTCAGAAGGTTGGAGTGGAAGTTCTCAAGATACCAGTTACCATAACCACACTCAACATGTTTTCATTTCAATACGAATCCCAACAGAAATGTAATTGAATTACTATATGGACATCCAAATTTATGTGGTTCTTCTCAAAACTGTAAAAACGAACTTGGGGGCACACAATTGTATCAGATGTGGTTGAACCTGGTAACGTTTTCCATTCACTTGAACTACGAGACCCAAACCTTTGCACAAAGCTGGGACCATGAAGATATTGTTTACATTGATTTACATTGAAATATCTTTATTGACCTGCTACAGAGCTTTGACCTCAACACCACTAAAGACCTTTGGGATGAATTGGAGCGCTGACTGCACTCCAGGTCTTTTCAGAATAAAGAAGCTTTATTTCTTGTAAAATATACTGTACATTGAAATTGATTCTTCAACTATTCCAACTTGTTAGGAAACTGGGGTCAGAGCTCAGGATCAGAGTAGCAGCTTTGCTGGGGCTCAAACCTCAAATAAGTGACCATATCCAAGACTTTATTAACATCTCTTTGGCTGAATGAGCAAAAATCCCCACAAAACCTACTGTAACATCTTCCCTAAAGAGTGGAGGCTATTGTGCAGTCTATATAGTGCATCTAGATCTTTCTCCTTTTGGCTTAAAGTGAAATAAATCTGGCAACCAATTAATTGGCTAGTAATCTAATTGAGCGTCAATCAGATGGAAACACCTCAGTTGATCAAATTAAAGGGGGGGGGGTAGATCTGAAATAATAGTAATAATATTTTTTTTACGACATACACTTAAAGCAGATGTTTTGCTTGGGAATCTAAGGGATAAACATGCAAATGAATATTTGAACGGAATCTGCAGCGGCATTGAATTCGTTCGAATCGACGGAAATGAGCGCATGTAAACGTACCTTATGATAGTGAATTCGTGAGTTTGCATGCACTGCGGGTTTTTTTGCTTTCTTGGCGTCAAAATAATCAGTGATATGAATATCCGGTTTTGTTTGTATGTGCTTTCAGATGCAAACCTTTAACACTGCAGCACCATGTAAGACAGTGGAGGATCTGACCTCTGGTGCAGCTATGGCACAAGCTCTGCATCAGATGTAAGTCTACCTTACGCTTCTTTTTTTTTTTTTCTTCTCACTTCTCTTCGTTTATCCAAGTCACCCTTTTTAGTAACTGCCTTTTCCCCTCCTAAATATTTCACAACGCTCACTGAATCGTGGGTATTCTGCAGGATCCTATTACGTGAGCAAGGATCCGCTCTGCCTGAGAAACCTTTAATATGGCGGAGGAAGTGTGTTTCTTGGAGGTCTGTGTGCTTGTCTTAGATTCCCCTCAGTGCTGTTTTAAGAACAGTAGTTAAATTTTTGCAGGATTTATTTGGAAATATCATAACCAGAAACTGATTTCATCCTGAAATTGATCCAATCAGGATGAAAGTCACATCAAGGTACAATTAATAGATTAATTTGTCTTTGTCATTCAGATGTTACTTATAATTTCATGTACTTACACTTTCTTCAAGTTTTGTCAAAAAATAGTACCATTAGTAGATAAATGGCACTACAATGAGGTAATTACAAATTGTGCACTTGTATTTTTCTATGAACTTCGATGTGTCAGTAAAAGGTGGTAAGAATTAAGTGTAAATTATGTATCATTCTTTATTGTCAGTCATTTAGGCAAAATGTATTTATTCATTAATGATACAAAAACACTGATAATACAAAAAATGTATATATAATAATTTTTTTAATCCAAAAGAACATGAACACACACCATGCTGTAATACGCTAGTTTGCCATTCGATAATTCTTGTTGGTTTCCTCAAAACACAAATATTGTGTAAATTCTTCTTTGCGAAATCCGAATCAACTAACTTCATTTTGGAATCGATCCCAACATGGTCAAAGTCACAGCATGGTCGAATGTTCGAAATAGTATTTTTTTCGAAACCATTCTTATTGTGCGTCTTACAGCGATATTATTTATAGTTATTTGTTTATGTTCAGGAGTCAAAATTGACAGAGATCGCATTAGGTTTAAGCTTCCTAAATACATTCTATATGGACATCATTAAGGAAAATACATAATAATATAATTTAAGTGCAGTTTTAGAATCATTTCGAAGGACTCGCCAAAAACAGCACATACAATATATATGTTTAAGAAATGTGACTCATACAAGTTCATAACAGAAATTGGTTTGTCAAATGTTTACATTTACAGTCAGAAGATGTGTTTATAGAGTAAGTCAGATATCAACCAAATGACACATCTAATGAAATAAATAATGATAAATGGTATTTTACTTTAACATGAACATACTCTTCTTCTTCTTCTTCTTCTTCTATTGGGTGCACCCATTAGGGGTCACCACAGCGGATCATCAATCAAACCTCCTCCTTGTCTTCCTCTTTTCCTCCTTCCTGGTGGCTTCATCCTCAGCATTCTCCTACCGATATACCCCATGTCCCTCCTCTGCACATGTCCAAACCATCTCAATCTCGCCTCCCTCACCTTGTCTCTAAAACGTCCTACATGCGCTGTCCCTCTTATAAACTCATTTCTAATCCTGTTCATCGTCGTCACTCCCAACGAAAACCTCAACATCTTCAGCTCTGCTACCACCAGCTCCACCTCCTGTCTTTTACTCAATGCCACTGTCTCTAATCCATACAACATCGCAGGTCTCACCACAGTCCTATAAACTTTCCCTTTCACTTTTACAGATACTCTTCTATCACAAATCACTCCTGCTATCACTCTTCTTCACTCACTCCACCCTGCCTGCACTCTTTTCTTCACTTCTCTAACACACTCTCTATTACTTTGCACTGTTGACCCCAGGTACCTGAACTCCTCCACCTTCTCCACCTCTTTTCCCTGCAACTGCACCACTCCTATTCAATTCAATTAAATGTTTGTATATTTGTATATTGCTTTTAACAATTGACATTGTCGCAAAACAGCTTTCCAGACATCAAATACATTACAAATATTCATTTTACATTTCTAAATTAGTCTCCAAGTTTATCCCTAATGAGTGAGCCAGTGGAGTCAGTAGCAAGGATAAACTCCCTGAGATGCTATGAGGAAGAAACCTTGAGAGGAACCAGACTCGAATAGGAACCCATCCTCTACTCTACCAACACTGAACCTCCATTCATTATAGTTCCATCATTGTTGAGGTTATCAGCTGTTAACTGATGGATTACTAGTATTAGGATGGACAGTTTTAAGATTTTCTTATCAGGTGGCAGTGTTTTTATTTGATGGAGGTGCTACAATATTTACCACTAGTCAATATTTCTGAAACATTCTCCATAAAGAAATATTACTGTAATGACTACAGGCAATGCAGTGCTGTCGAAATCACAGGAGAATTCTTCATGCTCTTATAACTTCTTATTATATATAGAGATTCGTCCTGGTTCAGTGACAGCTGGCTGACCCGGATTAAGGACGGCGTTGGAGATAATCTGAGACTCAAGGTAAACTACTATACGTTCCTCTAGCAGGTTTATTCACTTTTTGTGGCATACTGTTTAGCTTTTTTTTTTCATTTGTTTCCCTGCAGTTGAACAACCTTAAGAAGATCCTGCAGATGATCATTGATTTCTATAACGAGGTAAGTCTGAGAGCGACTCAAGAACCAATAAAAGAATTACTGTCCATCAGAACAGCCGAAATCTTCTGAGCAACATTTATTGCCATTTATACAGCAGGGCCTGCTTTTATTTCCGTCCAGAGAGCAGCAAGATTTTTCTTTTTTCTATATTAGCATAAAGAACATTGTTTAAACCAAGTTTTAAACCTAAATTTTTATTCCTTCAATGTTATTCATCATCCCTATATCATTTCCTTTTGTGTGTGTGTGTGTGTGTGTGTGTGTGTGTGTTTGGGGTAGGTCCTGAATCAGCAGATTTCAGGCTTCCCATGCCTGATGTAGTGCGTGTGGCTGAACACTCTGACAACGTGGAGCTCGGACGCCTCCTGCAACTCATCCTTGGCTGTGCAGTTAAATGTGATCGGAAACAAGGTACCTGTTATACTCATTTTCCTGTTACTGTTTTCTATTATGTAGTCTAAAAATAATTTATGATGTAGTTCAGTAAATCAGCACTTTGTTAAAAACTTTGTGCCTCTCGATAGAAATGAGTTTGTCTAGTATTTACATTGCCATGAACCAGGGCCGGCGCTAGCTATAGGTGAAGCAGGTGATTGCTGAGGACCTCGGGCTTGAAGGGGGGGCCTCCATAACCGTAACAAACCTACACTATATTGCCAAAAGTATTGGGTCACCTGGTCATAAGTATGGTATGGGATTTTTTAAGCATTGAATTTCACATTTAGTTCCAATTTGCTCATATCATTCTCTCCAATCTCCTGGGAAGATGTTCCACTAGATTTCGGAGTGTGCAGATGGATATTTGTGTTCATTAGACACAAGGGTGTTATGAAAGGCAGTGATGTAGGTGAGAAGGCCTGGGGTGCGGTCAGCGTTCCAATTCATCCCAAAGGTGTTCAGTAGGGATGAGATCAGAGCTCTATAGCAGGCTGCTCAAGATCTTCCTCTCCAAAGCATGTAAGCCAGATCTTCAAGGACCTCACCTTGTGCACATGGGCATTGCCATGCTGGAACAGGTTTTGGGATTCCAAGTTCAAGTAAATGCAAAATATTATAATAGCGCATCTAAAGTAC
This sequence comes from Silurus meridionalis, assembly GCF_014805685.1. NCBI lineage: Eukaryota > Metazoa > Chordata > Actinopteri > Siluriformes > Siluridae > Silurus > Silurus meridionalis. The sequence goes on along the minus strand of NC_060906.1, from coordinate 9,658,383 downwards.
GATTAAGTGCCTCAGCTTTGTGGTAACAGTTTGGAAAAGAACCATATATAGCAGGAAAGTTCAGGTGACCCAATACTTTTGGAAATATATTGTAATGTATACACTACTTCACCAATCATAATGGGCAGCGTAAGTCAAGGCTCATTGTTCATTGGATATAACTGTCAATCACCTGAAGTGAAACAAGTTAATATCATTATTTAAATGCAGTCGCCATCCTCTAAATCCGAGAAGAGTCTGCGTGCGCACGTTTCTGCGTACTGATCTGATGGTGCCGAAACGAAATCTTCCCTCAGAGGTTGCTAGCAAAAAGCTAAACAGAAGAAAATGCAGCTCGCGATGCAGCTTTGTGATCTACGTGAGCCTTATTCTGACTATTCCCATCAGCGAAAAAAAATAGTAAAAGTTTGTAAATAAAAATTACACAACACTTTATTGGGTGTTATTTAATTGAGTTCATTTCATTTTATTTGTATAGCACTTTTAACAGTGGATATTGTTTCAAAGCAGATTAACAGGAACAGATAGAATTCAGTGCTTACAGTGGTAATTAAAAACCTCCCTCAGAAGGTATGAGGAAGAAACCTTGAGAAAAAACAGACTGAAAAGAAAACATATCACTGCAGTTATGTGTTTGATCAGGACAGTGAGGGTTTACATATTTTTTTTTTCTATATTTTTTTAAACTATTTATTTATTTATTTTTAGAGTATATCCAGATCATAATGACCCTGGAGGAATCTGTGCAGCATGTTGTCATGACAGCCATTCAGGAGGTCAGTTTGGTTTATTTATTTACATATTTTTAAAGATACAGGGGTGGACAAACTATAAATTTGAGCTCCATCATGCATGCATATTTTTGGCACCAATCATTCATTTATTTTGGTTTAAAGCTAAAATAATACATTGTAATGGAAATTAATTATTGATGAGGGGATGGCGATGTTGCCCTCTCTAAGCTTATAAAGTTCATGTAGTAGAACATTGTGTTGTTGCTCCCTGGCAAAATGTCACCAAGTAGTAGTAGTTGGTTTTGGCTCTGAGCTGCAGTGCTCTGTTAAAACCCTTCCATTGTTATATAGCATCTCTGTTTTTGCTGGACCTGTTTAACTACATGCTAACACCATGTTGTATATAAACATTTTCTTTACACTGTGTTATCTACTACATTTAAATTTTCATGTATTTATTTCTATATTCATACCCAAGTACCCAAGGTAAATTTTGTTGCAAAAAGATTTTAGGGTTTATTTTCTTCCTCTTATTGTTGAACCCACTTGTCCACCAAGCAACTTTAAATAAGAATCAACAAAATCTGCTTGTGTTGTGTCTAATTGTAAATAATGATAAATCACATCTTTTTATTTTATTTTTGCAGTTAATGAGTAAAGAGTCCATGACCCAATTTGGTCCTGAGCCGCAGGGTGATGTAGAACATCAGGTAAGAGATTTAAGGGACTAATTCTATGGTAAAGATACGTACATACGTACATACATACATACATATATAAATACACACATACGTACATACATACATACATATATAAATACACACATACGTACATACATACATATATAAATACATACATACATACATACATACATATATAAATACACACATACGTACATACATACATACATACATATATAAATACATATATAAATACACACATACGTACATACATACATACATAACTATATACGTACATACATACATACATACATAACTACATACATACATACATACATACATACATATATAAATACACACATACGTATGTACATACATACATACATACATACATACATATATAAATACACACATATGTACGTACATGCATACATACATATATAAATACATATATAAATACATACATACATATACATACATACATACATAAATATATAAATACATGCATATATACGTACGTACATACATACATAACTACATACATACATACATACATACATAACTACATACATACATACATACATACATACATACATACATACGTACATACATACAGATGATGTGTAAATGTCCATGTCTGTGTGAGAGTCCAGTGTGGCCTGTGAGGCAAACATGTTCCAGTCAGTATCTGTAAACTGTTGCTGTAGAGAAGAAAGTTCTCTGGCCATACCTTTACTGTCCTCACAGCTGGTTTCATCCGTTTGATCAGTGTGTGTATTTGGGTAGCATGAACACAGAGAGGTGATCAGACTGTCCCAAATGGGGGAGGGGAATGGCCGTGTATGCCGCAGGTATGTTTGTGTATACCAGTGTTTTGTCCCCTCTGGTAGAGCAGGAGAAATTCTTTATTTGACTCTGAAATAATTATTCATATGACTCTGAAATGTATGTCTTAAGATTTGGGAATGCTCACGGCATGGCATGTATTTGTTTGCAGCTGAAGAAAGCTCTGGAGGACTTGAGCCAGCTGAGTGCAGAGAAAGACGAGCTGGCTCAACGTTGTCAAGAGCTTGACATTCAGGTGAGGACTTTGAGTGCAGGCATTGCTACGAAGATATACAGAACTTTTTCTTCCAGAAGAAAAATGAAAATGTATGTCAGAGAGCACAGAGTCTGTTTTAAATCTTAGAAAAAATAAAAAAAACTTGAATAATCTTTCTCTATTGTGTGTGGCTAAGGTATTATCTTTTATTCACAGATGCTAGGTTTATGTAGTAGATGATCTCTTGTTATTAACACACACTAGAGCAAATCAGCACAAAAGCCATGATGAAGTATATAAAAAAAGGCTGATTGTGGTTGTACCTCCTTTGTCACAGCACTTGTAGAAACAGAATCTTTGAGCCCTGATGTTTATGTATTTATTTATTTATTTTCAAAACAAAACCCCTCTCCTTCATGGATGAGAACGTTTTTGCTATAGAGGGCTGACAGTGAAGGTTGATCCTCACTGACTTTTGGCTGAGCATAAAAAAAAACTTACTCACCTAAATCTGAGAACAGTACAGGTTTGTTCCTACAATGTTTATTTTACTCAGCAGGGTGTTACCCGAGTATGCAGGTACTGAATATACACCTAGATCTTCGTGTTTCGTTCAAATAAGTGCACCTGCAGGTTGTTTCATGACCGAAAAGTTGCTAAACGAGGAGATATTTAGGGCTTCGCCTATTGAGAAATGATCTTGGAGCACAGTATCACTGTAATCCCGTCCTCACACTGTTGTGAATCTGACCCAATGCTGACACTGATTTTTAACAGATATAAACGTGCCCTTGGTGACTGAAAGGTAAGTCCAAATGCATGGCTATAAAGCCTAATCCAAGCCTTACTAAAGTGTCGTCCTAACCAACCTAACCAACCTAACTCTGTGGAAGTACTCACAAAACCTGAGCTTTTTTTTTTATTTAAAAAAACAAAACAAAAAAATACACAAACCCTGCTCGGAAATACTTATTCTGTGGTTAACATCAGCTAATATACATGTACTTTTTTTTGTTCTGATATCCTGATCCTGTTCTGACAGTTAATAATAATTTTTACTGCATAAAACTTTTCCGGTGGTGTTTTGTATTAACCAATCAAAGTCTTCCAAGAGCAAAAGAGGTGCACCAATTTATCCAAATAGTTTTTTCTGTTGTGACACTCCAGAATGGGTTGGAACAGTAACAAATCGTCCCAATAACAGCAACGGCTCCTCACACAATCTCTTCAAAAACCATCATTTTCTTGGTTCATTTAACCTCTGACCCTGTTAACAGGTGGCAATTCTGCAGGAAGAGCAGAATAGCCTATTAGCGGAGAACGATGTCTTGACGGATCGAGCCAGCCAACTGGACTCCTTCGATGATCCCTGCACTCCATCAGGGAAAAAACACAGTCAGCTCCAGCTCCAGATAGAACAGCTTCAAGAAGAGAACTTCAGGTACTATAGAGTTAACGCATATAACTAGCTTTCAATCTGAAAATGGAGTGTGCTCTTGGAGTGTGCTTGTGGAGATTTGTGATCATTCAGCCACTTGTGTGGTAGTAGTCCAGAAGTCAGTTACTGATGAAGGTGAGGTGAGGAGGCTTGGGGTGCAGTCAGCATTCACATTCATCTCTGAGGTGTTCAGTTGGGTTTGGAGCTCTATACAAGGCCACTCAAGATCTTCCACTCCATCCAATGTAACACATATTATCATGGAGCTGGCTTTGTGCATTGTCTCGCTACAACAGGTTTGGGTCTCCTAGTTCAAATGAAGGAAAGATTCAATGCTACTGCCTCCAAAGATCCTAATCCATTGTGTGCAAACAGTTTGTGGAAGTTCTTAATACAACTGGTGTCTCAGTCCATTTTGTCCATTTAATGTATCTGTTGAATTATTGATTCTTAATAATTGGTCAAAAAGAGGTATTTTGCTCAATTTACCTTTAATTATATATTATTATTATTAATAATTAATGATATTCTTCTAAATCTAGTCATCTATATTTTAATATTGTCATTTTCCAATTCACATCAATGCAAGTGTGATTTAAAAAAGAATAGCAACAAAAAATTGATGCAGCTCACTGGTAAGTGGCGCTATGGTGAGCTATTTTTAGAAAAGGCCTGCGGGCAACTCATGTGGTCCTTGCGGGCAACCTGGTGCCCACGGGCACCATGCTGGTGACCCCAAATTTAGTGCTTCACATCATTGTCTTTATCTTTGTTGGTATTTATATACTGTATAAAAATGCACTCGTCCTAACATGAAACATTGTTTCTATAGTAACAATGTAGACCGGAAATAGTTTAGCTAATGCTCCAAGTAAACCTTTAAAAAACATGTAAGTTTGAGATGGTAAACTTTTGTCCAAGGATATTTTTTTTTTAACGTCAACAGTCAGTAGTAACGTCCGTTGATTTTTTGACACACAAAAGTATTCAGGAGAGTCGACTTAATGGTCTTCCAAGTTGGATTTCCAGAACATTCCTGAGGCAATGTCCATGTTTTCTAAGCTTTCATAATGTTAAAGTTAAAAGATAAAAGTTTCCATTAAAAAAACAAATTAGCATTAGCAACCTAGCCATGAAATGGAGAGGAATAAAACACTTTGGGATGCTCTATTATTAAAAAAAGCTGTTCGTGTCATGACTGGCGAACTTCCGAACAGGTTGGGATATGGGAAAAAGAATTTCAATATGCTTTAATGCATATGTGACTAATAAATGCTCGTCTTTTTTTGTGGAACCGGTTTAACCCAGATTCTGACTTAAGTAAATGAGTCAACCCTTATATAACATACAGTATACATTTTGTGTGTGCGCCTATTTAGAGTGAGAAATAGTTTAACCAAAGATTAGATCTTAGATTAGATCAATAATACCAACAGATTGATTCCATTTTAAGTCGGTGGACTAATAAAGTGAATGTAATGTAAACCGAAATGCTGAAACACAGACTTTTCTAAAAACATGTGACCTGCAGTGCCTGTAAGGTGTGTAACTGTTTCTGCTTTCTCTGTTTCGTTTTGCGATTGTAAGACTGGAGGCAGCTAAAGATGATTACCGTATTCACTGTGAGGAGCTGGAGAAGCAGCTGGTAGAGCTTCAGCATCGTAACGATGAACTCACCAGCCTGGCTGAGGAGTCACGCTCGCTGAAGGACGAGCTTGATATACTGAGGTGTGTCACAGAGATTTATTTATCTTTACTGTGCTAATAATTGGACTTTTTCCAGTATCATACTGATGTACTCACTGAGAAGTTTCTTACATGTTCTTGTATGGTTTTTTGTTTGTTTTTTGCATAAAAATGACTCGTGTTCCATGAATCCATTTGCTCTGAAGTTACAGAAACACAGCTTCTCTTTTGTATTTTGTTTCTATCTGCCATATTGTTAACTGTAGTTAGATATGTTTTGACAGAAATTCAACTTTTACATTTGGAGGGAATCTGCTTTCAGTAAGGAATATGTGCCACACACTCTCTGAAAACTGCATGATTTTGCCCACACACTCTTCAGCAGCCACCACTACAACTCCTGTAATTGCTTACGTAGATGTTTTATTAAAAAGCTGCATAGTTGTTTGTATAGTTTACTTTATATCTTACATTCTTATCAAGCCCACCCCCATTGGGGACAGCTATATTGCAGCCCACGTCTATTTATTTTTGTGTTCTTAGGGAGGAGGGGAGCCTTTATACGGGGACATTTAAAAATGTAGTTTAATTCATAAATATGACCTGAAACATCATCAGGTTTTCACACAAGCAGACTAGAGAAAGGAAATCCCATAAAATAAATGAGACAATATATTATACTTGGTCATTTATTTTTTGAGAAAAGTTATCCTTTATTACATATCTGTGAGTGGTATATGAACCTACTAATCTCATGTCTGTGTAAGTATTTAAACCTTTGCTTTTAGTATCTGGCGTGACCCCCTTGTGCATCAATAACTGCAAGTGAAGGTTTCCAGTAACTATTGATCAGTCCTGTTGATCTGTTGTTCACTTTAATCAATAAATAAATGACCAAGTTTAATATTTTAGAATGACCAAAAATTCAGGGTTCAAGGGTTCACAAACTTTTCAGTAGCACAGTAACATTTTGGAGAATTTCTAACTCTTCAAAGGCCACAAATGTGCACGTTTGGGAGATTTTTTTTAAATATTTTGATTTGTCATTAGATTTATTATTTTAGAAATGTGACTCCCAAAATACTGCACAACTGGAAGGTTTTTACAGCGCTTCACTTTTTCCTCATTTGTTATGTTACAGCTTTATTTAAAAATAGATAAAATTCATTATTTTCCTCAAAGTTCTACAAAAATTACCCCAAAATGATAACGTGAAAGAAGTTTGTTCAAAACCTTCCAAATATATTAAAAAAATAAAAATAAAAAAATAAGTCACCGGTACATAAGTATTCACAGCCTTTGCTCAATACATTGTTGAAGCTCCTTTGGCACCAATTCCAGCCTTAAGTCTTTTTGAGTTTGATGCTACAACCTTGGTACACCTATTTTTGGGCAGTTTCTCCCATTCTTCTATACAGAACCTCTCAAGCTCCATCAGGTTAAATGGGGAGTTTCGGTGCACAGCCATTCTCAGATCTCTCCAGATCTCGCCACTCAAGGACATTCACAGAGTCGTCCCATAGCCACTCCTTTGTTATCTTGACTGTGTTCTTATGGTCATTGTCCTGTTAAAAGATAAACCGTCGCCCAGAGGTCCAGAGCGCTCTGGAACAGCTAGTGGCCACGTGATGAGCGGTGCCTAGTTTCCTCCATAGACAATTGGCATTCAAGGTTTGAGAGTCCTTTAGGTGCCTTTAGGGAAACACCAAATGTGCCTTTTACTGAGGAGTGGCTTCTGTCTGGCCACTCTACCATATATGCCTGAATGGTGGAGTGTAGCCAAGATAGTTGTTCTTCTGGAAAGTTCTTCACTCTTCACAGAGAAACTCTGGAGCTTTTCAGAGTGGCCATCGGGTTCTTGGTCACCTCCCTGACTAAGGCCCTTCTCCCCCCAATCGCTCAGTTTGGCCGCGTAGCCGCGCTATGAAGAGTCCTGGTGGTTCCAAACTTCTTTTATTTACGGATGATGGAGGCCACTGTGCTCATTAGGACCAAAAACTCTGTCATATGTTTCTGTCAGATCTATGCCTCGATACAATCCTGTTTTTGAGGTCTACAGACAATTTGTATTTATTTTAAATACATTTGCAAAGATTTCAAACAAACTTGTCTCATGTTGTGATTATGGGGTATTGTTTGTATAATTTTGAGGAAAATAATGAATTTTGGAATAAAGCTGTAACATAACAAAATGAGGAAAAAGTAAAGCACTGTGAATACTTTCCAGATGCACTGTATGTTAAAAAAAAAAAAAAAGCATGAAAGAAAAGTTTTTGTTAAATAAATAAATACAAATATATTAAGTAATAAATACAAAATTCAAAACCAAAATTCAAAATTTTGTTCAGCGTGAAATGACTCAACCTGGTAAGTCACGAAATATAGTCATTGCAACCTTCTGACATCTAACTGTATGTTTGTATAGGAGCTGCTCTGATCGGGCTTTGAAGCTTGAAGCCTCTGTGGAGACGTACAGGAAGAAGCTGGAGGATCTTGGTGACCTGAGACGACAGATGAAAGCTCTGGAAGAGAAGAATATGACTTACATGCACAACACTGTGAGTCTGGAGGAGGAGCTTCGCAAAGCCAACGCTGCTCGTGCCCAGCTAGAAACGTACAAAAGACAGGTAAAGAGCAGGATGTAGCTCATCAGCACATATATATTCATGTAGCACACAGTTTAGCTGAATAACTGTGACTTCCTGTTTCCAAGTTAATAGAAATGTATAAATAAAATGAAAATTTCTACCCAAAACACCAAAGTTTATTCTGAAAGGTATAAACACACCATACAAGTAAACACACACCCTAGGCATTTACATATTTTTAAATCAGGTCCAGGAGCTTCACAGGAAGTTGTCTGAAGAGACTCGCAGAGCTGATAATCTGGCTTTCGAGATGAAGAAGTTTGAGGAAAATCATGAAGCCATATTAAAGGAGAAAGAGGTATAAACTTGTATCACTTACAGATTTATATAATACAAAGCTTCTAGAAGTGTTCGATCGTACTGTACTTTTCTACCAAATCTACCAGAGGATCATCATTGAGCGAGACTCTCTGAAAGAGATCAATGAAGAGCTCCGCTGTACACAAGCTCAGCAAGACCAGCTTCTGCAAGCAGGTATGTCATTAGAGAATGTAAATAGAAAAACATCACTAAGGTATCGCTTTATTCTCAAACATCACGGCTCTCGGATCAGAAGACTGTTGAGCTGAGATTAAGCAAACTACACTAGTATTGAAAAAAAATTATTATTTGAAATAAAAAAATGAATGTATTTGTTGCTTTCATTAACTGTGCTTGACAGTTAGCATGCAGAGTTACCAGAGTTGAATTTTACCATCTGCTATCAATACAATCATATCGGCAGCCACCATGACTTGTTTTAATGACGAAAAAAGTGGCAGGATTTAGAAAAATGTACAACAGATTAATCACTATTACAGAGATGTAAGCATGACGTTGTCATGGTATTCAAGAACCGCCATTTCGTATTCACGATATTTCTGGCAAGACTATTTGCCAGATCCAAATGAGGGCTTGATAATAAACTGAGAAATATCAGACATATATCCTTGTAAATCAAAGCTCAGAAATGAATTCAGCTTCCACTCAGCAGAGAATAAGGAAATCCTGTATGTTTTTGACCTTCAGAAATGTATAAGACTGGAAGTCCGACCCGGGACACCTTGGCAGCTGAGATGTTGCCCATTGAGTACAGGTATTGTGGGATCAGTTTCCGATTCGTGGTGTACGTTCTGCCGGGAAGGACAGGTTTGACATCTCTGTGTTTGTATAAAGGGAGAAGTTCATTCGCTTGCAGCACGAGAATAAGATGCTCCGGGTGCAGCAGGAGGACTCCGAGAACGCGCGTATTGCCGAGCTCCAGATGCAGCTGGAGGAGGCACGGCGCTCACGTAGTGAGCTAGACACCGAGAACAGGTACCGTGTTGCAACTCTTACACATCTCAAATCAACTAGACTCACATGTGCACATTAGGAATTGGATTCTAGGCGGTGTGTAGCTTGATCTATTAATGCTTTGTGGCACAAATACAGAATTGTGGAAAATGTAATGGTGAACGTGGTTGTCGTAGGTTGGACAGAGAGAGCATCATTGAGCTACAGCAGCAGGTTGAAGACTTGCAGAAAGCTCTCCAGACCCATGGAGCCAAATCTGAGGATGTGAGTGTACCCCGATAACACACTGTACAGTCTGTACATCCTCATGTCTTTAGTATACAGTAGATCATTTGAATCTTTTTAATTGAATCGATTTTTTTTCTCCTAGTCTCATCTAAAGAAGAAGCTGGATGCTCATATGTAAGTTTTCATTTGATTTCATCTGTCTTTAGTGTTTTTTATAAACATCCAGTAATCTGGGGTCATCAGGACGTATTGTACTTCTAAAAGAATATAAAACTTACCAGTTCACCACAACAGCATGTAACAGTGTAGGTAGAAGTGATGTCTGGTTATGACATTAGATCGGATGATTATATCGATTGCATAATATGACTATTAGATACACACTCACACTGTTTAAAGTCCGTAAGCCATGATCAGAAGTTTGCTGTCTGTCCTTTTGTGTAATTTGGACTGGACCCTGTGTGCTTAGGGAATTTATTTTTAGTTTCTTATGCAAGGACCTGCAACTACGACATAAAATGAAGCTCAGATCTAGGAGATCTGCCCAGTGGTTAAATCTCTGGATTACTGTTCGGAACTGTCACGGGTTTGAGCCCAAGGCTCGCAACCCTCGTTGCTCCAGTGGTCCATGTAACAGGGCTGGTCCTATGCTCTGACTTCGGCTTCCTATATTGCTGTGATATGCAAAGATATAACAATGTCAAGTTTATTTCTATAGCGCTTTTTACAATGGACATTGTCTCAAAGCAGCTTTACAGAATTTAACAGTTAAGGTGAACGATGTGTATTTATCCCTGATGATCAGTGACTGTGGCAAGGAAAAACTCCCTTAGATGAATGATGAAGAAAACCTTGAGAGGAACCAGACTCAAAAGGGAAACCCATTCTCATTTGGTTGATATTAAGAGTGTGATTGTACATTTTACAACAATACAGAACACTGGATAGTGAGAACTAACATAAACACTGTTGTGTAAGATTATGAGTAATGTTCTTTCTACAGTCTTATACAGTCATTTGAGATTATGGAACCAGGAGCTACTGAGCAACTAAAATGGCTCAACAATTGGGATCAATAAAGTGTTCTTTAAAAAAAGAATAAAAAATAATCTTTATACCATTCTTATTATCATGCATACACCTGATGGTGGTGCTGTTGTGCTTGGTTCAAACAGACATATCCTATTGCAATCAGCTGCCCTGATACACACAAAAACGCCTTCAATGTATCTCATACTACGAAAAGGTGAAGCTTGGATAAGGCATCAAATATGACTGATTTCCTAACCATTTATACACAAAGACCTCAATTTTTAATCAGGCCACATATAATGAAATCATGTTAGGAAAATTAGTTTTTGTGTGTGTGTGTGTGTGTGTGTGTGAGAGAGAGAGAGAGAGAGAGAGAGCACCCTTCCAAATCTAACTCACCCTTCAAATCTAACTCCATGTCCAACATGATTTTGTTTGTGCCTGTTCTTTCAGGGTTCAGCTGAATGAAGCACAAGATGAGATCATGAGGAAGAAGGAGCTGCTGGAGGACCTGCAGCCGGATGCATCTCAAACCTGTGAGTGTACAGTTTGATTCCGGATCTCTGACATTAAATTATATTTAAAAATTACAATATAAATAATTGCCCAAAACCATACAAAAATATGCAAGGTTTTGTGACAAGTCAAAGTTGAACAAATTACACAGATAATGATTTTTTTTTTTTTTTTACTTCATATTGGTCCACTTTATTGGGTTATATACAGAATTCATCTAGAGATCAACACTGTCATTTAGATTAGTAACAAATGGCACAGATTGGAATTGTATAAGAAATCAAACCTTTATACTTTTTTTTTTTTTTTTAGAACTGGGAAGGCTTAAAATATATAAATTATATTTATACTTAATTATGTCTACATAATTAAGTAAGTGGCAGTGCTGCAGGTGGATTTCTTTTTTTGACTCTTTTAAAGAAACAATATCAGATGGATTTCAGTGTTGGCTGATACTCAAGAATTCAAGTATTAATATCTGTAATATAAAACAACAACAAGTGGTATCAACACATCTCTACATTTTACGAGCTTGTGTTTGTTGAAACACATAATGTTTTTCAACCCTAAACTGACTCTTCTTGTGGGTTTGTGTGATTGTCAATTCATTTTGGATGAACTCCATATGAACTGAAATGACCTCATCCGATATAGATCTTTTCTTTCTTCAGCAGCACTGAAGATGGATGAACTGATGGCTGCTCTGAAAAAGAAGGACGATGACATGCGTGCGATGGAGGACCGATACAAAATGTATTTGGAGAAAGCACGCAATGTGAGTAGGCCCAGGGATGAGCAGTATTTATGATGCATGTATTTCATATAGAAAATAGGATTTTGTATTTGGAAAGGTTGATGAAAATGGCTTCATATGTTGTATACAAAATACGTGTTTTGTATTTTTGTAGTTTTAAAATACTGTAAAATACTTTGTAAGACGTCTACATAAAAATGTGGCCTCTGATTGGTGCCTACTTGGTAGTTCACCCAGACTTGTTGAGATCAGAACAGAAAACTGATCCATATGGAAGAAGGTGGTGAGGGTAAGAAACGTGCAGACCGCCAGCTTCCAAATAGGCATTCAGTAATTGATAAATATTTGATTATTGAATATTGTACCCTAATTGAAATAGCAGTTTAGTAGGATCATGATTTATTAGTTAGAAACGAGTTGCTACTGTATGAATGAGGGGGCCATCGGGTGTCTTCTTATGAATTACTTATTTGTCATTGAGTCAGTGTTGCTGATGCAGAGTAGGTCCTTTGTTACCAAACACCACGTTACTAAATTGTGTGTGTGTGTGTGTGTGTGTGTGTGTGTGTTTGTGTGTTTGACAGGTGATCCGAGCACTGGACCCAAAACTGAACCCAGCCTCAGCTGAAATTCAGTCCCTGAAGAACCAGTTGTCTGAGAAGGAGAAGAGAATAATTACTCTAGAGGTCTAAATTATACCCCATTTATTATTCTGCTGTTGCATTATGGATTCTTATTGGTCAGCGGGGGTTTTGATTCATTTCCTAGAACAGCATGACTCTAAAAGACGCGCTGACCGATTTATATTAATAGCCTAGTTTTACGATGTTATAATTTCAATAGTAATCATTAATTCCCAGGCTCCTCATTTAGTTTTCTTATTAGAAATGTATAATACATCCCTTTTTGAATATCCCTTTTACCCATTTAATGGACTGATTCTCCAATGTCAGCACTGTGTCAGTCCAAGTCAGAGGTAAAGCTGTGTCTTAAAGTTTACCTCCACAGAAAAGCAGCTTTTTTTTTTGCCTTAACTATTAGTGAAAGTGTAGGAAAATTTGTTGATAAGCAATGTACAATCCAAGAGATGATTACAATAAATGGGGAAAAAATATCTTATGTAACTATAACAGTTTGGCCATCCATGTTCCTTTAAAAATATCCTTCTAAATCAGTACACAAACCATGTAGTCGCGTTAAAATAGAGAAACACAAGGTAAAATGCTCCCTTTAAACTTGAGTAAAAATACAAAAGTATTTGCCTTTAAATATACTAAGTATCCAAAGGACATGATTTATTATGAATATAATGTTCCTTTTATCATTTTTGTCACAAAACTCTTTACTTAATAAACTCAATTCATGTAAAAAGACTAATGTTACTCTCCGCACACTGACCTATTAATAGAATGATATTAATGACTCAAACATTGATTGATTTTTATTTAAATTATCATGAGCCCAAAACCTTCTTCAAAAAAATCGCACAGAAAAGGCCATCGTGGTTGTGACAAATTCAAGTCAGGAATTTTCTGTTGTTAGCTGTTGAACTGATGCTGAACTGTATGTTGGTGATAAGTAGATGCCACCAAGCGCCAATCAGAAGTTCAAAACAGAGCGTGCGCTCGATCCTGATTGGTGGCTTGCTGCGTGTTTGACCAGTTAAGTTTTTATTCGCTCAAAAAAAAACGGAACGACTGATTTCCCAAAATGTAAATGAGTAAAATGATATTTGACTTTTGAAGTTGAGTAAAAGTCTCCCCAAAAGAAAATTCTTTAGTAAAGTACAGATAATTACATTTTCTTCGTTTTCGATTTTTGCTTCTGTCTGTGTGTAACTCCCATTCTTTTTTTTCCCGCAGAGAGAGTGTGAGCAGGCTAAGCTGAGAGAGTACGAGGAGAAACTAATTGTGACTGCATGGTACAATAAGGTAAAGAGGATTCAATCTGCGTGTAAATATTGGGAATTCATGCACGTGTTTGAAATCAACGTCTTTCTGTCTAACGCTTGCTGCACAGAGCCTGAATTTTCATAAGCTGGCGATCGAATCTCGTCTGAGCGGCTGCGCGAATTCTCTGGTGCCACCTGGCCAGTCGTTCCTGGCCCAGCAACGTCAGGTGACCAACGCACGGCGCACCATGTCCATCAACGTGCCTGCCGGCTCCTCCAAGTGATGACTCGACTTTCCCAGATATAAATCTGTTTTTTCTCTTTTTTCTTTTTCTTTTTCAAGTGCACACTTAAGTGACCTTAAACACACTGGACTCCTGAATAAAGATGCCATAATGTGAACGTTAGCACTTAGGAACATCCCCCCAGAACCACCACCACCCCCAACACATACATGTGCACATTTATAAAGTGGATGCATGTGTGTGTGTGTGTGTGTATATATATATATATATATATATATATATATATATATATATATATATATATATATATATATATATATATATATACACACACACACACACAAAGACACACACACACACACACACGTGTGTATAATATATGCTTAAAGAATCAAGCACAGGCTTAACACTACAGAAACAATACACACTCAAGCACAGTAAGCTAATTTTACACACTATTTGCCATGCACACTACAATCTACAGCCTCTGCAATTAGTTACCTATGACACGCAGCACCAGCTGTATTACTGGCTCGATATCTATATTTATATCAACAGTTCTGATATATGACACAAAATTCTGAGAAAATATCTCGATATTATGCTTGGTATGGGTTTAGCATGCATGTTAAAAACTCAACTGGACTTCCAGTAGCATTCTATGCAGTCAGCTAATGTGTACTAGTATACTGTAAGTATGAATACTACTATTGCCCTGAATGTGTGTGTGTGTGTGTGTGTGTGTGTGTGTGTGTATATGAGAGAGAGGGAGAGACATATGTTTATTGACATTTCATTTAGTCTCTCAGCTTCCATGCATGTTCATGAAGTCAGCTACATTGAATGATCTGGATAAAGCTTCAGGAAAAATGCATTTTTGGTGCTGGACACCGAATGCTCTTTGTAAAACAAGAATTATTATTACAAGATGACTACTTTTCTTATAATTAAATACAAAAAGTCAACAGCTCAGACACACTGATAAAAAAAATGTAGGTGCTACAGCCAGTCTTTACTCAACTAGAACAAGCTGTGTATATCATGTAATATCCGTAATAACTTTATTTAATACAAAGTTGGTCTGTGATTGAAGTTGTGCATGCTCTTCTAAACAGTCTGGCTTTAATGTGTAAAAGTATCAGATATCAGGATTAAATCACCAGCTCTCGGTCATGGCTTCGTAGCCCACTTGTCCTTATTAGAGGGTGAAATGTTATGGCCTTTCTTTAATTCTTCCTCTGCCTGATTACTTTAGTTTCTGCCAGTATCGTACAAACCGCAATGGTTCTTACTTTTGCTCTCACCCTGGTTAAGGGCAAAGAGGCCTGTGTGTGTTGTTCAACAACAGATTAGTAAACACTAAACACTGGATTGTCTCAGTTTACACTCTTAATGATGAGTTCAGTTTCCTAAATACTTAAATCTCTACATTCACTTTCTATTTCAATTATTATTACATGGAATATAGGAGTTTTATCCTTTAATAGGGAAAAAAACACTTTGAATGATACATAGGTAAAATGATAAAAAAAAAAAAAGAAAAGTAGGCTTTTAAAGTTCTATACGTTAGTACTGAGTGTTATATGTTTTTGTCAATCATAAAGCTTAATAAAGAAAAGAAATGGTTATAATTAATCTGTGGATACCGAAAGCTTTGTTTTCTGCACCAAAAAATAAATGCACACAATAAAGACATGTTTGTGTATTTTGGTTGTTTGTTTTATTAATATTACTGAATCTAATTTATAAATAAATATATATATAAATGATTATCTATCGGTTTTTATTATTATTTATTAAGAAGATGGTTGTTTACATAAGAGTATTTATATATAACTATAATATATTATCTGGTGTATAATATATAGTATATGTATAAATACATCTCGAAATATTAAATATACAATTAAAAAATGTCATGTCATAAAACAGTATGCATGAGCATATTTCCTGCTTAATGGTAAATATATAATTTGTGGCATTTGAATATACACAAGAAACAAAGCACCTGGTTTTGCCTTTCCAAAACAGGAAGTACCAAAAGTCTGGCAGGTTTCTATACATTGAACAGACAAAAGTTTGTAGACCATAAAATGTATATGTGCTTTTTGAAAATCATATTCCACATTCAGCCCCCATTTGTTGTTATAATAACCTCCACTCTTCTGGGAAGATGTTCTACTAGATTTTGGCGCGTGCATGTGGAGATTTGTGATCATTCTGACACAAGGATGTTAGAAAACTCAGGTACTGATGTAGGTGAGGTGTAGTCTGGAGTGCAGTCATCATTCCAATTTATCCCAAAGATCTTCAGTAAAGTTGAGGTCAGAGCTCAATAGCAGGCCACTCAAGATCTTCTACTCCAACCCATGTACACTATATCCTTATGGAGCTGTTTTTTGTGATTCTTAGCTCAAGAAAAGGGAACATTTAATGCTACAACATACAAAGACACTTTATACAATTGTGTGCCTTCGAACTTGTGTACATTATAATTGGGAAAAAAACACATACGGCTTGAAACGTCAGGTGTCTCAATACTTTTGTTTATTTTAAAGATAGAATGCTTTTAACAGAAAAAGGCCATTATGTACCAAAAAGATACAGCACAAAGAACATTTTAATGCTTTCAAAGTTCAATAGCATTATTAATAACAGATCTGTTAATACAAGTTTATCATGAATGGGAGAGAAAATGTGTGTTTACACCAATCAGGTAGCTTTATGGCCACCATCAGGCTTAACATTTATAGCATTGTGAAATTATAACATTATAATATTGTGTTGGTCCCTATTTGCTGCCTAAACAGTTCTAACCAGTCAAACATTAACAGCATGAACTTTATTAGCAGTTTGAGCTACAGGAGTTTGTCTGTTGGATGCGTCTTCTAGACGTCACAATTTGACCCTCGCAATCAAATAGCGTCAAATTATATATATATATATATATATATATATATATATATATATATATATATATATATATATATATAAAACTATTAAGCTCAAAATATTCTTAACAACCAATCAGCAGCCAGAAATAATCAATACTACAAATATTGTAGCTCTTCCTCTACACTATCAATCCTAATTCCATTTACGAGCTTGTTATCAGCTTCATGATTAAAGAAATCCCAAAAGATATTTGTGATACATTATGTTACATTTGTAAACATTTGAATCATTATTAAGAATTTAGCTTTGTGTGCAAGACAACTATCTATAAGCCAATTTCTCTGTTTAATCAAACACTTTTACAACAAAAGTAAATAGCATTACAGGAGCTTTGCATTTGGAATAGAAGTAAAGTTCGATTTTAACCCCTATATTAATCCCTGAACCTGCTTTTCTTCTGGTTTTATCGTAGGGAGGCACACAACTTATACGGCATGGGGACCTTTGTAAACCCGAGCTGACTCTCCAAACTAGGCTCTTCTCCAGGTGGAGGTTGAAATGTAAATTTCTGCAGGAGGCAGGTGAAGAGAAGGAACAGTTCAACTCGAGCCAGGTATTCACCAGGACACATTCTCTTCCCTACAATGCACAAAAGCCTTTTTTTAATTTCAACAATAAATGGGTGCCTCAAAGTTTTATAAAGTGTATATAATATGTATTTGCAGTACTAAGAAAAGTTAGATAACCATTTCATTTCACAGTACCTGTTGAGAACGGAATAAATGCATCTCTTCTGCGGAAATGGCCCTCAGAGTCCAGGAAATGCTCTGGATTGAAGGTGTCCGGTGTTTCCCACTCGGTTTGATCATGCAGCACAGAAGAGAGGTTGGCGATTACTATGGTTCCCTAAAATCATTAACAAATTCCTTAAAAACATAATGATAAAATCAAGGATTTGGGGCTATTTATTAAATAGATAGTATTATATATAATATAGTATAATCAGTTAATTAAATCAATGAAACATTTTTCTCCATATATTAGATAAAAAAATCTTTGAGTCAGGTAATGGTGGGAAAGGTGGAAGTGCAGACAAGTGCAAATAAACAGGAGAATGCGACGCAAGAAACAAAAAACTAAACAAGACTAAAGCCGTGAGCCAATAGCATGACAAAGTGACAAATGCAGCAAGGAACAGAGGAGAACTCAACAAAAGCTTGACAATCACAAACACCGAAACTCAAACATGAATAAGAGTGAAAAGGAACAGGTGTGCATTCCTCCTTACCTTTTGGATCAAATATCCCCCCAAAGTAGTGTCCTTTGTAGCCACCCTGGCCATATTCAGTGGGACAATATCACCTTTCCTTTGCACTTCATGAAGGACTGCATTAGTGTATGGCATGCTGGCTTTGTCTGCCATCGTAGGGAAACGTGTCTGTCCAATCACACTTTCGATCTCCTCCTGGACTTTCTCTGATTATATGAAAAGGCAGCTTTATGGCTAATTTATTTTGTAAAAACAGGTTTAATACACATTATATTGCACGAAAGAGTTGTAAACACTTGTTCATCACGCCCATATGTGGCATCCCTCACAGTTGTCTGTATACTAATTCCTTTCACCCCAAGCCTCCTCATACAAACCTGATGTCACTAAAGCTCTCAGGATTGAACTATCACTAATCCCCCACAACCACACTCCAAATTCTACGGGAAAGCCTTTCCAGAAGAGTGGAGGTGGGGCTTAGTCTGTGATATTTTCAAAATGCACTCATGCACATATGGGTATGATGTTCAGGTGTCCAAATACTTTGGGACATATAGTGTAGCAGGCAGAAACGCATACCCTGTATCAGTGGATAATTGATCATGTAAAGCAGAGCCCAGCGTAGTGTGTTAGTTGTCGTCTCGGTTCCTCCCTCGAACAGGTCCACCATACACCATTCCAAGTTGCCAGTGTTGAACCGGGCCTCCTTATCATTGCTTCTCTGAAGATGAAAAAGGTGCATGAGCTGTTCATTAAGTACAACACATAAATATATAAAGGCCAATGATTAAATAAAAATGCATATTAAACTGAAAATTCAGTACAAAAATAATAAAGGAACATGCATATATATATGCTTTTAGAAAGGCCACATATGTGGCCTTTCTAAAAGCATGAGCATGAACATGCATTTGTTTTCACTTTTATTGTTATAGTGTCCTCCACTCTTCTTCAAAGATTTTCAATTACATTTTGGAGCATGGTTGTGAGAACTTTGTGTTTGTTCAGCTACAAGAGCATTACTAAGAAAAGGTGCTGATGGTTGGTGAGGTGGTCTGAGGTTCAGTTAGGTCCAGTTCATCCCAAAGGTGTTCATTGGGGTTGAGGTCAGGGCTCTGTGCAGGTCACTCAAGTTTTTCCAGCCCAACCATAAAACACAATGTTTTTTCTGGTTTGTGCACAGGAGCATTGTCATGCTGGTACTGGATTGGACTGAAATGCGACAGCATACTAAAACATTATATACAATTGTGTTTTTCTAACTTTGTTCCAACATTTTGGCAATGAAACACAGACTTTGGCCACACATTGTGTATTTACTGTATGTTGTCCTCTGGACTATTTGTAATAACCCAATACTAAATGAAATATTTTCTAATTATTAAACTAATATTCTTTATGCATTGTGACTACCTTCTCAATTTCGGTTAGGTAGGAGTGGATGTAATCTCGAGGCTCATTCGGGTCCCAGTCCTGTTTGTGTTTTTCAGTCTTCTCTCCCAGAAATGCTGCCAGTCGGCGATAGTTTGCTATTATAGTGTGATGAGGCCCTGGCAGGATTTTCATTATGCTTGGAAATGCATCGTACAGCTGAAAACAGAAAAACACAGTATGTTGCTTTATAATAATATCCATGAGCGTGTACTGCTTATTGCTAATGAATGTTGGGATTTGTTCAGTGTATTAAACTCTAAATATTATTTAACACATTCATTAGCCCAGCTAGGAGAGGTTGAATGTTTGTTTAGAAGCATTTAAAACTAAATCCTGTACCTCATTCCACACAGAGCCTGTAAGATGCACCGACTCTGCACTCATGCGTAGAAGTTTCTGGAACTGGAAGTCATCATACTCGTAGCGATGCCCATATACCAGGGTACCAATCACATTGGCTACTGCATTATTGATCTTGGTCAGAGGGTCGAATGGACATCCTGCAGTGCAGAAACATTTTTTTTTTATGTGATGAGGAAACAACAACAAAAGGCTGTGTAAAGTGGTGTAAAGTATTTGAGTGAATGTACTTTGTTACTGTACTTAGATAATTTTTGGCTACTTTCTCGTTTTACTGAGTTATTCTGTTAATGAAAAATAACTTTTGATTAATAAATTTTATTTGCCCATTAAATACTATTGGTTCTTTTAATTTGTGACATGATACAGTAATTTTATTTGTTAATTCAAGATTTTTAAAACTCTTTAGAACCCTTTTTAAAAGATTGCTTTACTACTTTGTCTTTTTTTCCTCAACTTGTTTCATCTTTCTTTTATTCTGGCATGTTGAAGAGGCTGTTGTGTTGATCTTAGATAATGCAGTGTTAGGGGGTAGAATGGAGTTTGAATATTAGGAAATAAAACCTGTCTTGGTGTTGAAGACTAGTGCATTGTTGAGCCTATGTTCAGTGTGAGTAAATACTCAATTACTGTTGAAATCAGATACTGTAAGACTTTTACTCAAGTCATATTGGAATTGGTCAGTTACACACATCCTTTACTTAAGTAGAAGTACAGATACTCATGTTTTAAAATACTCGAGTAAAAGTTGAAGTACTGATTATACTTTTTTTACTCAAGTGAAAGTAAAGAAGTTTTGGCTCTGACATGTACTTAAGTAAAAAGTAGTTATTACTTCTACCTGTTTTAGCTGTTAACTGGACCTCACATCATATAAGATAGATAGATAGATAGATAGATAGATAGATAGATAGATAGATAGATAGATGATAGATAGATAGATAGATAGATAGATAGATAGATAGATAGATAGATAGATAGATAGATAGATAGATAGATAGATAGATAGATAGATAATTGGATGGATGGATGGATGGATGGATGAGATAGCCTAGTGGGTTAATGTCAGGGTCCCCACAAGGATGAGTTTGAGAGTTTGATTACTGGTCGAGCTGGTTGCTGTGTTGGTAAATAAAACTTCTGGACCTTGTCCCCTCTGAAAACATTTTAAATTCTGTCCTTTCTGTGTTGGATTAATTTTTTGATTTCCTGGTCTTTAATGAAAGATAACCACCAAAAAAAAAAAAAAAAAAAAAAGCACTTTTGTGGTAGCTCAGTGGGTTAAGGCTTGTGCCTGAACATGGTCCTTAATATAGTCCACGCTGGTGATAAGGTTTCAAAGCCAGTCCTACATGCCTTCTTTCTTACTGCGCTGGCATGAAACAAAGTATGAACCCTCCAAAAAAGCACACATGCTTTTCAGCAGTGGTTGCTCAGTGGTTTAAGGCTTGTGCCTCATCTAAACATGCTTCCCAGTCTGATCTCTTCCATGGTTCAGTGGGTTAAGGCTGGTGCCTCACTGAAGTCCTAGACTTACACTCGACACACACTCATTACTCATCTCAGCCCATTCCACCATCATTTATTTATTATTTATACTCTACCTTACTACACTGTTTACATGCTGTTTTTTGCACATCTTGACTGCTGCTGTTTTTTGCACTACATTGTGTCTTTTTATATTCAGTCCCGGGTACAGTTTTTACAGTTCTGCTCATACAGTACTGTATATTCAGAGTATACAGTAGGTTTACTAGTTGGCGCTATCTCAGGTTTTGTGTCTTGTCTTGTGTTGTCTTGTGTTTTCTGTCTGCACTGTCTGTCTGTATTGTTTTTTGTCTGCACTGTTCTCACTAGGTTGCACTCGATGCACTTTATGTAGCTTGTTGTTGTTAGTGTTAGTGTTAGTGTAGCTCCAGGGTTCCGGAGGAACGTTGTCTCGTTTTTACTGTGTACTGTGTACCACTGTGTATAGTAGAAATGACAATAAGAGCCTGTTGACTTCACTTGACTTGATATTGAGGATCAGTGTTTGAATCCTGCTTTCTGCCTGCTAGTTGCGATGTAGGTTATGTTCCTGCTTCCCAAATCTTTCTTTAGCTTTATAGTCTTGTGTTGATGGTTTAAAGGTAGATAGACCTGCTCTAAACAACCTTCCTGGCCTGTCTTCCCTGATGGTTCAGTGGGTTAAATCAGGTGTCTTGCTTTTGGTGGGGTTCAGGGTTCGAATCCTGCTTTCTGCCTGCCAGTCACGATCAGGATTCACATCTTTCTTTAGCGATATATTTTTGTTTTTAATAGGTTGAAAAGAAAGATAGACCTGCGCTAAACAAGCTTTCTAACCAGTCCTCACAGATGGTTCAATGGGTTAAGGTTGGTATCTTGCTGGTGGTGGGGATCATGGTTTGAATCCTGCTTTCTTATTAAACTTTTTCTTATTGACTTTTGATTAATGAATTTAATTTGCCCAATAATACTAATGGTTCTTTTACTTTGCGACATGATACAGTAATTGTATTTGTTAATTGGAGATTTTTCTCTTTAGAACACTTTTTAAAAGATTGCTTTACTACTTTGTCTTTTTTTTCCCAAATTGTTTCATCTTTCTTTTAATCTGGCATGTTGAAGAGGCTGTTGTGTTGATCTTAGTTAATGCAGTGTTAGGGGGTAGAATGGAGTTTGAATATTAGGAAATAAAACCTGTCTTGGTGTTGAAGACTAGTGCATTGTTGAGCCTATGTTTAGTGTGAGTAAATACTCAATTACTGTTGAAATCAGATACTGTAAGACTTTTACTCAAGTCATATTGGAATTGTCAAGTTGAACTTTTAATGATGTGAGTGAGTTATCTACAGTATACTTTTACTCAAGTATGACTTTCAGGTACTCTTTATACTTCTGAAGCGATACAATCCGACCTATCGAATTGTATAAGATGTAAAACAAGAAGTCTTGTTATTTTAAAATAGGTGTACTGCTCTAAACAAGCTTCCTAGCCTGTCCTCACTGATGGTTCAATGGGTTAACATTGGTATCTTGCTAGTGGTGGGAATCATGGTTTGAATCCTGTTTTTTCCTGCTAGTTACAATGTAGGTTCAACTTGTGCTACTTACATCTGTATTCGCTTCCTACATCTTTCTTTAGCGTTAAATTCTTGTGTTGATGGTTTGAAAAGAAAGATAGACTTGCTCTAATCAAGCTTCCCATCCTGTTTTTTTCTGATGGCTTAGTGGGTTAAGGCTGGTACTTTGCTAATGTTGGTGGTCAGGATTCAAACCTGGCTTTCTGTCTGCTAGTTAAATTCCTGATTCCTACATTTTCATATTCTTGTTTTGATGGGTCAAAAAGAAAGATAGACCTGCTCTAAACAAGCTTCCCTGCTTGTCCTTCCTGATGGTTCAGTGGGTTAATGCTGGTGCCTTGCTAATGGTGTGAATCAGGGTTCGAATCCTGTTTTGTCCCTGCTAGTCACGATATGGGTTTGCTTCCTAAGTCTGTCTTTAGCATTATATTCTTGTGTTGATGGTTTGAAGGAAAAGATAGACCTGCTCTAAACAATTGTTGCAGCCGGTCCTTCCCGATGGTTCAGTGGGTTAAGGTATTTTGCTGTTGGTGTGGTTCAGGGTTCGAATCCTGCTTTCTGTGTTTCTGTCTGGTCTGAATTTCTTGCTTTGAAGCATGAAACGAAGGATAAACCCCCAAAAAAAAGAAAGTGTGTTGTGGGACTTGATGGCTTTGTGATAAAAGCCTTGCCTCTGAGCTCAGAGGTTGCTGGTTCGAATCTGGCCTGTCCCCACACTGGGTAAGTTGGGTGGAAAGTAGTGTGTGGTGAGCAATGGAGTGGGTGACTGTGAACAAAAGTTGTGAAGACCTGCTGCTTCACAGCCTCAGAAAAAGTAAGGGTGATAGGTTTTTGGCAGAATTTTTTCCTATATATGTAAAACTAAGTCGATACTTTTTTGGACGTTTTTGCTTCATAACCACCTGTTTTCAGCATCTCAGACGCTGGGGGGGCAGATGCCCGGATATTGCCCCCCTGCTTCAGGATACGCCCTCCGAATCCACATCCAACCTTCCACGCAGCCATTCCTGACACCTTCCACACTTTTAACTTTGAGCCCTGGCCGGGGTTTGAACCAGCAACCTCTCAACCCAGAGGTAAAGCTCTTCCAATTGAGCCACAGGATCTCCTGCAAGAACCTAATTTTTAGGACCTTTTTTGGTTCTTTTTTAAAACCTTTTAAACAATTTAAAGGAAAGCTAAGGGTAGGAATCGAACCGGGTGAGTCAGATAGCAGCGACCACTTCACTGACCATTACGCCAACACAGGAGAGGCAAACAAGCCTTTGCTTATTGGACTCTTGGCTTTTCTATAGTTAGGAGACCAGTGTTTTCTCTTAGATCATGATGGTAGAGGGTCAAAACTTCTCCTCCCTGTACATTCTCTCAGTAACCGGAAGTCTATGAGAAGTGACTCAGGTACAAGAACCACATCTTCAACACCTGCACCACTGATATAGCATTTACCAGCAACCAATTTTAATGACCTTTCATTGTTGTTTTTAAAAACTTCTTATAATGTTAAATATGAAACTAAAGGTAAGAATCGAACCAGGGAAGTCTTTCATCATAGATCACTAATGGCATTACTTCAAAACTCAAAACTTTGTTAGACATGTATATAATCAGGAAAGACAGAGACAAAGACAAAGAGACACAGACACAGTTTTAGAAAGAGTGAGAAACAAATAGAGAGACAGCAAGAGAGAGACATATACAGTGAGACAGAGACATTTACTAAAAGAGACACAAAGACAATTAGATAGAGAAAATAGAGAGACAAAGAAAGCGAGATATAGCCACTTCCTGTTGGAAGTGTTTATCCTGAGCGACTCTTAATGATCTCATTTACTAAATGAGCAGTAGTGAGTTAAGGGCTTGCTCAGGTGCCCAAAACTTAAATATGTCCCCTTCGGTGGCTGTCAAAACCTCCGCTTTCCCTGAAGCCCCCTGCTTCAACAATGCACACAATGCTCATTATTCACTCATCCCCAGCTCCTATATGAACCCCTCATTCAGCCAAACTCCTTGTCGGTTATTGTTGGTATGTGAAGGTGTTTGGTGCATGGTTGTCTGTGTTTTCCCTGTCACACGTATTCCTATGCGTCTCTTCCTTCCGGAATCCACGCGCTCTCCCCGGGTAACCTTTTTCCTCCCGTGCGTTCACCCATGGACCTCGCCCCTCCAGGGCGTACCACGGATATCTCTCTCTCGTTTGTCGGGATTCTATGGACTGCCGTGTGTGTGTGTGTGTGTGTGTGTGTGTGTGTGTTTTGTGTTAAACTCTCCGTGTTTTCGTTAAACCAAAGCGAACTGTGCTCCGGCTTTGGCTCCGCTCATAACGCTGCATAGCAATTATATACAGTATTTTTTATGTACCTGTATTATTTAGTATTAATACTGCTAAAAACAAAAAAATGTTAAAAAATGGGTATCGGATTAATTGGTTTTCCATTATTTCTTATGGGATAATTACATTCCCTCTTCGACCTTTTCGCATTTCGACCGGTTTTAAGGAATGGATTAAAGTCGATAAGCGGGGTACCACTGTACATACACTGGCGATCAAAATTAGAGAACAATTTATAAACAATTGAACAATTCTAAAATAATGTCATCTTCACTGCTCAACAGTTGAAGGTGTTTTTGTCCTGTCTATACCCTGCTACCAGAACACCTTTTCCACAAAATAACTAAGGCAATTTAAAAAACATTATTTTGCAGAAAACACACTGATCAATATTAGAGAACAACAATGACTGTAGCATGGATAAAGATTAAAACAAAATTTTCTGAAGGTTACAACAGTCAGCAATTAGTAGGAAGTGTATAGGCCTCTGCTCTGAATGACTTCAGCACATCTGCAGCCACAGGACAGCACACGTCTCTCACACTGCTCTGGTGTGATTTTGGTCCACTTTTCTTTCAGTCTCCTCCACAGTTCGGTGACTGTAGTGGGTTTCTTGGCCATAACTTTGTCGCCAAGGATTTTCCAGAGGTTCTCTATTGAGGCCATGTCATTATTTCAATGTTTTCAGTTTCAAGGAACTGCTTTACCCGTTTTGCTGTGTGACATGGAGCGTTATCCTGCATGAACACTAAGGGCTGATTGGGTGATGAACGCAGGGATGGAACCATATGTTGAAGAAGGTTCTGATAAACATTTGCATTCACTCTGCCATGTAGCTGTATGAGAGGCCCCAAACCATGACAACCTGCTGCCGGAGGCTTTCAGTCACTTAAGAAAGGCCCACCATCGTGCAGAGTCAGTGAAACTGGAAGTTAGACTGACAGTTAAATAGGGGTTGACAGATAATCAAGGAAATTAGCACCAGGTGCCAGATTAACACCAATAACTGGGGGGTATCTGAAAGTGTTCTGGTGTTCTAGTGTTCTGGTAGGATGGTATAGACAGGACAAAAACTCCCTCAACTGTTGAGCAGTAAAGATGACATTATTTCAGAATTGTTCTCTAATTTTGATCGCCATTGTACATACATACACATATATTTATTATATGTACATACATACACATATATTTATTCAAAACGAATTAAAAATGTTGTTACCTAATGAATGTGTTCAGGCTGAAGATCCACATATAGAACACAAGCAGAGAAAAGATGATGATGATCAGGAATGTGTCTGTTCTCAGTCATGTTTACATCACTGACTCTCTGTCTCATCCACATTAACCCTAAACTTCTTACTGCCTTCTGCCTGCTGATTCTTAGCTACATAAACTAGTCTACATCTGTGGTGAGGGAGAGTCAGGACTTTATACACCAGTGGATTGAAAAAGACAGGCAATGACAGGAAATCGGTTGTTCGGCTGAAATTGGCACGCAGGGGGAAAAAAAAATAAACAATTTCACCAAATCAGTGGATTAAAACTAAAGTAACGAACCAGTTTTGAAAATGTAAGAAGTAAAAAGTACAGATATTTGTGTAAAAATGTAATGAGTAAAAGTAAAAAGTTAAATTAAAAAAAATAAATAGTGGAGTAAAGTACTGATACCCAAAAAATCTACTTAAGTACAGTAACAAAGTATTTGTACTCCGTTACTTCACACCTCTGTCTGTGTTTTCCCTGTCACACGTATTCCTATGCGTCTCTTCCTTCCGGAATCCACGCGCTCTCCCCGGGTAACCTTTTTCCTCCCGTGCGTTCACCCATGGACCTCGCCCCTCCAGGGCGTACCACGGATATCTCTCTCTCGTTTGTCGGGATTCTATGGACTGCCGTGTGTGTGTGTGTGTGTGTGTGTGTGTGTGTTTTGTGTTAAACTCTCCGTGTTTTCGTTAAACCAAAGCGAACTGTGCTCCGGCTTTGGCTCCGCTCATAACGCTGCATAGCAATTATATACAGTATTTTTTATGTACCTGTATTATTTAGTATTAATACTGCTAAAAACAAAAAAATGTTAAAAAATGGGTATCGGATTAATTGGTTTTCCATTATTTCTTATGGGATAATTACATTCCCTCTTGACCTTTTCGCATTTCGACCGGTTTTAAGGAACGGATTAAAGTCGATAAGCGGGGTACCACTGTACATACACTGGCGATCAAAATTAGAGAACAATTTATAAACAATTGAACAATTCTAAAATAATGTCATCTTCACTGCTCAACAGTTGAAGGTGTTTTTGTCCTGTCTATACCTGCTACCAGAACACCTTTTCCACAAAATAACTAAGGCAATTTAAAAAACATTATTTTGCAGAAAACACACTGATCAATATTAGAGAACAACAATGACTGTAGCATGGATAAAGATTAAAACAAAATTTTCTGAAGGTTACAACAGTCAGCAATTAGTAGGAAGTGTATAGGCCTCTGCTCTGAATGACTTCAGCACATCTGCAGCCACAGGACAGCACACGTCTCTCACACTGCTCTGGTGTGATTTTGGTCCACTTTTCTTTCAGTCTCCTCCACAGTTCGGTGACTGTAGTGGGTTTCTTGGCCATAACTTTGTCGCCAAGGATTTTCCAGAGGTTCTCTATTGAGGCCATGTCATTATTTCAATGTTTTCAGTTTCAAGGAACTGCTTTACCCGTTTTGCTGTGTGACATGGAGCGTTATCCTGCATGAACACTAAGGGCTGATTGGGTGATGAACGCAGGGATGGAACCATATGTTGAAGAAGGTTCTGATAAACATTTGCATTCACTCTGCCATGTAGCTGTATGAGAGGCCCCAAACCATGACAACCTGCTGCCGGAGGCTTTCAGTCACTTAAGAAAGGCCCACCATCGTGCAGAGTCAGTGAAACTGGAAGTTAGACTGACAGTTAAATAGGGGTTGACAGATAATCAAGGAAATTAGCACCAGGTGCCAGATTAACACCAATAACTGGGGGGTATCTGAAAGTGTTCTGGTGTTCTAGTGTTCTGGTAGGATGGTATAGACAGGACAAAAACTCCCTCAACTGTTGAGCAGTAAAGATGACATTATTTCAGAATTGTTCTCTAATTTTGATCGCCATTGTACATACATACACATATATTTATTATATGTACATACATACACATATATTTATTCAAAACGAATTAAAAATGTTGTTACCTAATGAATGTGTTCAGGCTGAAGATCCACATATAGAACACAAGCAGAGAAAAGATGATGATGATCAGGAATGTGTCTGTTCTCAGTCATGTTTACATCACTGACTCCCTCTGTCTCATCCACATTAACCCTAAACTTCTTACTGCCTTCTGCCTGCTGATTCTTAGCTACATAAACTAGTCTACATCTGTGGTGAGTGAGAGTCAGGACTTTATACACCAGTGGATTGAAAAAGACAGGCAATGACAGGAAATCGGTTGTTCGGCTGAAATTGGCACGCAGGGGGAAAAAAAAATAAACAATTTCACCAAATCAGTGGATTAAAACTAAAGTAACGAACCAGTTTTGAAAATGTAAGAAGTAAAAAGTACAGATATTTGTGTAAAAATGTAATGAGTAAAAGTAAAAAGTTAAATTAAAAAAATAAATAGTGGAGTAAAGTACTGATACCCAAAAAATCTACTTAAGTACAGTAACAAAGTATTTGTACTCCGTTACTTCACACCTCTGACTAGCAGTAATTGTGATCTTTCAAAATGTCCTACATGACAGGTGCTGCTGAGTGTGTAGGTACAATAAGTGATGATGTATGTAAAAAAATATAATCACATTATCTTTAAAATAGATATAAATGTGGTCCCAAATGAAATGCTATTGAATGTCTACCTTGTGTGGTCTACATTTTCATTTACATTTATGGCATTTGGCTGACATCCTTATCCCGAACTATTTACAACTGAGCAGTTAAGGATTAAGAGCCTTGTTCAAGGGCCCAGCAGTAAGAGTTTGGTGGGGCTGGGATTTGACCTTGTGACTTTCTGATCCATAGTCCAATACCTTTACCACTGAGCTACCACCCCCTATGTCTACAACAACAACCAGAAGTAAATTCAAGGTTGGTGTGCAAAAGCTACCTGCTCTTCATTCAGATGTCAAAGTCAGAACAAAAGGCTCACATTCATCATTAACAGAAAGCAATAGAAAAGCTTTGCTATATGAAGGAGAATGGCTGGATTATTTCACAGTATTAATGTGATTGGGAATGTGTGTGTATGATTAGTAATAGGTGGATGATTTTTGGAAGTGATCGAAATTTTTGGAATGTTCTTGCTATTTACATTTACATTTAGCAGACGCCCTTATCCAGAGCGATTACAACCAAGCAGTTGAGCGTTAAGGATCTTGCTTAAGGCCCCCAACTGGCAACTTTGTTCTGCTGGGATTCACTTAATTGATTAAAGCACTTAACGGTCTCGCACCGCAGTATCTGAGTGAACTTTTGTACCAGTATGATCCTCCACGCCTACTTAGATCAAAATGTGAAGGCTATCTGTTGGTTCCTCAAATAAAGAAGACTACATCAGGGGGCAGATCTTTCTCTTATAAAGCCCCACAGTTATGGAACAGCCTTCCAACCAGTGTTCGGGACTCAGACACAGTCTCAGTGTTCAAGTTGAGGTTGAAAACCTATTTATTTAGTCAAGCCTTTGATCAGTAGATTTTTTTCTTAGGTAAAGGCTCAGATCTGGAGGGAACATGGATATAGAGTGTTTGGTGAACTTTGATATTTGTATGCTGTCGTCCCCTCACATTCACACGTTCACTCAGGTTTGTTGACGGTGGTGTGGTGGGTCGTCTCTTATCCCAGAGATCCCTCATGTCTGTGTTACCTTCTGGTTCTCCCTTTTAGTTATGCTGCCATAGCGAGTCTTGCCGGAGTCCAAACTGCACAGTGACATTAACTTTCGTACAATAAGGACACTTAATAATCCATATCCTTCTCCTCCTGTCACCCTCTTCTCTCTCTCTCTCTCTCTCTCTCTCTCTCTCTCTCGGTCGAGTTAAACATGCTCCTGAGGCTCCAGTGACCACTGTTCCTGCCCCTCTCCCCTCCATGGATCTTCCCACTTCATCCAGGCCTGCCTCTGGATAGTGTTGTCTTCGACTGTAGGCCACTCTGTGCAGCTTGGGATGGTTTCTCATCAACGCCTTGAGTGGTTCCATGAAATTCCGGAGTAAGAAAGGGAGCTTTGAGGATGGATTGGACTGTAGTTAATGTCAACAGTCTCCTACACTGACTCAGGAATACAGTTCGCTTCTGATCATCATCACTGTACCCCGCAACATTGTATGTCTGCTTCAAATAGACATTCGGTGCAACCCAGATGATAATAGGTTTCTTTTTGAGTCCGGTTCCTCTCAAGGTTTCTTCCTTATGCCATCTCAGGGAGTTTTTCCTTGCCACAGTTGCTCATCAGGGACAAACTTACTCACAAAGAACATATTTACTTTTAATCACCACATTATCTGTGTAAAGCTGCTTTGAGACAATGTTCATTGTTAAAAGCGCTATACAAATAAAAATAAATTGAATTGAATTGAATTGAATTGAATTCAAAAGTTCAATATCACAAGGATCATAGAAAACTCAAATTATGTTTTTGCATGTGAGGCTGGCAGTGATATGGTGACTCCCATCTAATTCTTGGATAGCTGAAGTATCCTTAAAACACTGGATACAAGTCTCTGCACACTCGTTTACACCTTGGACCAATTTACCATAACCAGTCCACAGAGGAGGTGGGAGGAAACTAGAGAACCCAGTGCAAACCTAAGAAGATTCATGAATCACATGAAATACTTCAAACAGACAGTAAACCAAGCTCAGGATTAATCCAAAGTCTAAGAGGTGTGTGGCACCATTGCTACCCGTTATACTTCCATAATATATTTGGGAAATTCTGCCTGAAAGTTCTTTAATCAGACATTTCCTTTTCCATTGCTACAGAACTCACCTTGTTCTTCTTTGAAGGCTTCACACAGGAAGTAGCATTCATGCTGGATTTTATCATGTAGAGTTTCTTGACTCTCTCCAAAGCTCTTGATGTAACTAACAGAAAACTGTTGGTGCTTTTTCCATGAGTAGCCATTGGTAAATGACAAACCTGCCCTCTCCGCCCCATGATATAAAAGAGGAGAAGGAGATTGAATTAAAAGTAAAATAAAACAGTACATTAACCATATTTGGCTTTCCTCAATGCTAACTAGTAATCTAAATACAAAAAAAGCTGAACAAGACTCAGATTCTCTTACCTCTGCCTTTGTAAATGTCATCAAATAAAGGTGAAACAAACCGAGCAAAGCTTTCTCCTTGACTTACAAGTGCTTCTTTCACCATCTTATATCCAGAAACATACACAATTTTGGTAGAGCCTCTCCTGAGACTGAAAATATTCCCATACTGTTCTGCTAACTGGGGCAAAGAAATAATGTCTTAAAATTACTTATTTTTTATGGTCCCTTTACAAATAAACATTTTACTGTGTCATGGTGTTATCTTCTAAAGTTTATATTTAACTGTAGACTTAACCTTTAAAACAAATGTTATTCAATCAGAACTGATTAAAGACTGGTTTAGTGCAGTGTATTATCTTAATCGTATCAGTGATTTATGACTTAATAATACATTAGCATGCAAATAGTTCACTTCATTTGTTTAAACACTTAGAATTACAGTACAAATAGTTATAAGATTTACCCATTCCCTATCAGACTCTCACCTTATTCATAGTTTCATAGTCACCTCCTGTAAAGACATTTCCCAGTAAAGGTAAAGGCAGTGGTCCTGGAGGAAAGTTGGGTGAATTTTTCCTCCCAATAATCCAAATGAAAAACAAGAGAGCCACAGTGAAAATCATCCATTCTTTAAAAGTGAACAGCTCGTATAAAGAATGTAAAATCATAGCTATACTGGCCTGAGGATAGATCAGTTGGTGTAACTTAGAGCTCTATGAGTTTGGGTAGTTCTTTAGTGTATCTCAAACTAACATGTCTACATCTGTGCAGAGGGTTTGAGTGCAACAAAGTTCATGTTGATATAATCTTGTGGTCTCCAAGTAACACAGAGGCCCCTGTGAGTTATTTATGTTCTGCTCCAGAGGAAACAAATTCCAGTGCTGTTTTTCCCACTGAATTCTACATTCCCTTTTAAACACAAAAGCTTTAGTTCAACCACAATTATTTAATATTTTGTTATTGATCACATCATTAAAAAGATCACATTGATAAACCCACAGGACTGTAAATATTTCTAGAGTAAGACATACGTAGAACATACAGCTTGTGTTATATAACATTCTCCTCTAAAATATAATTATTAAAATAATCTTTTATTACAATGCTGCAAAAAGCAAATTACTTTTTATACATAGATTGAGCAAAATGCAAAATGGGCGAATAGAAGAGAAATCCAAATCAAGTGTCAATATTTGGTGTCTTTATTAATTATACCAAAGTATAATTGATAAAAGTGTTAAGTAAAAGTGCTAATTGTCACACACCCACGCACATACACACACTCACACACTTACACACAGACTTCAAAGCAGACTAAGGTTTTCGAGATTTGCTGGACCCTAGATGCAGCAAATGAAAGACATATCAATCTTCCTTAACCTTTGACATCGGAAGATATCCAGCAGTGCCATCAGCAAAGAACTGCCGTAAACCAGATGGACACAGGTTCACCCATTTATTGTTGGAGACGTTTTCATGAAGTGGTGTATATGGAAGAATTGCGACCAAAAAGAAATACCACTAACAAGACTGAGTGATTAAATTATGCACAAAAACATTGTAACTGTGTTACAGGGAAATGGCAGCAGGTGCTGTAGGCAAATTTTTGGCTGTAACAGGAAGCAAGTGGTTTGTTGAAGGGCTGGAACAGAGAAGCATGGTGGAGGTTTCCTACAAGCTTGAGGCTTAATTTCTGTAAATGGATTTTTGGAGGTTTGGTCAGGATTAATGGTGTCCACAATGCTGAGAAATAGAGGCAGATACTTATCCGTCATGTAATACTACCATTGAGGAGTCTGAATGGGCTCAAATTTATTCTGCAGCAGGACAATAATGCCAAACATACAGCCAATGTTATTAAGAACTATCTTCAGCGTACAGAAGAACAAAGAGTCCTGATCTCACCATTATTGAGCCTGTTCTTACTTTACAGCATTTTTTTCACACCTGCCTAGAACCTTTGCACAGTACTGTGTCTCCTGAAAGTACTGTTAATTATATAACAAAAAGATAGGTGTTCAAGTAATACGTCCTCTCAACGAAAGGAGAATTATAAGGTGTTTTAAAACAAATGAACAATATATTGTTTATTGTTATAATTGTGTATTATAATGCAACTTAAACACCCCAAATTCATTACATCCGTGAGAGCTAGATGAAGATCATATATGTCTGTTGATAGGCCCTTAGCATTGGGTGACACAGATGCATAAGGGTCTGGGTGAAAATTTGAAGCCCATCTGTCTCTCCATGCTCAGCTCATTTCCAGGACTAGGAGAGAATGTAAAAAAACAGGAAGAGCTTCATCCGAGCCAGCTGCTCCCCTACACATGCTCTCCTACCTGCAGGAGGCAATAATGAAACATCTTGGTCTAAATATTATTATTGCCAGTAACCTCTTCTCATATTGAACGCATTTGTCAGCTATTTATACAGCATTGCACATTTGTTCTACCTGCTGAAAAGGGCAGGAAAGCCTCCTTCCTCAGAAATCGGCCTTGTTCATCTAAAAAGTGTTTCTCACTGACTCTCGTCGTTAAGCACAGATGACAGGTTTGTAGTCAGTGATGTTCCCTAAAGATGAGAGAATCTATCATCTGGAACACTGTGTCTTGTACATCATTATTATTTATGAAGATCAAACCTTTGAAATGAAGAATCCAACTCTGTTGTTGAATTCTTCAACTCTTAGGTCTTTTAAAAACTCTATTATTTTTGCATAGTTGGCAAAAATTGTCTTATGAGGGCCAGGAAGATAATCAAAGAGCCGAGGGAGGACATTGTACAGCTACCGGATGCCACAAAGGACACAAAAATAAGACAATGGTGAATCTAAGTGTAAATACATTGCATAATGAAGCATTACATGATATGTTGTTGGCAAATATGAATTCCAAATGTGATATGTACAACCCCAATTCCCCAAAAAAATTTGGGACACTGTGTAAAATGTAAACAAAAACTGAATGCAATGATTTGAAAATCTCATAAACCCATATTTTATTCACAATAGAGCATTGTCAAATGTTTTAGAATATATCACATGTTTAAACTGAGGAAATATACTATTTTAAGGATACAATAAGGTTGAGGAAGTTAGAAAAGTGGGGGAAATCAGTGCTCACTTTCCTCACTGTTCTGAAATTCCTCAGCTGTTCTGAACTGCACTACACACTGTACACTATGCACATTAATGCTCCAGTTTGCACATAACTCTCCAAAACGCTTTGAGTCCCACAGGACTCAATAAAACACTGAGACTGTGCACAGACTCAACATACACTCAGTTTTTTGCACAGACTCTTTTCTTCAACTTACCTTTACCTTTTTAGTATTTAGTATTTTGTAGTATTTATTGCATGCCTTTTTGCCTGTGTTTGTAAATACTGCTGGAAGCTGTAAATTTCCCATTGGGATGAATAAATCTATCTATATAAACCATGTTAAGGATAAATTAAGGTTGGAATGGCTACAAGAAGATGGGATGGGGCGACACAAGTCTGAAAAAGGGGTTTAAAATGAAACAGTTGAAGAAACATTTTGCAACTAATGACAAAAGTAAGCATGCAGGATCGTGACTGGTTCGATCTTAGGCTCGCTGTAGACAATTACCTGTCCTTCATTATTACCTCATTATCTTTCAAGAAAAGTCGAATGTTATCTTAAGGGAGGTTTCTTTTATCTATAAGCTCAACTGAAGTTTGTTAGATGATACCCTTTTGTGGTTAAGAGAGTGAGTGAACATAAAACCTGCAAAGCTTTGCAACTTTTAAGTGACAGCTGATTTATAACGTTATGTAATTAAATCCTGTGCTGTTGATAACCAACAAAAAGGTCAGAGATTGTTGACCTTTTCGAAACAAAAAGAAAAAATGGAGAGGGATTAGGGTTTTTGTTCTTTAGAAATAAATTGACGTTGATGTTTATGGAAGGTTTTATGGCACAGGAAATCTTCAGGACAATGTCACAATGTTTTGAAAGAAATTACTATTATACAACTATTTATAGCTGCTATATGCTGTTACTTAACCTGCAACAGGAGCTAAATCCTGTCAGGTTAGCTAATATTTAGCTGGCAAAAATGATCTGTGAAGATTATTAATATTTACAGATGCACCTTAAAATCCCTGTCATGTGTCAATTGAATATCTTTAAAAAGAAGTTTCAATTATTTATGCATGTTGTTTGATTATAAGTTTGATTCAAAGTGTAATTCCAATGCTTCTACCATCCAGCCATCTACTTAAAAATGTTAATCTGTTAAGCCACCAAAATAATCTCTTTTTGATGAGAAGTGATTCTGACATCAAAAACAACCATTTTTAATAACAACTGGAAAAAAACCTACAGTATTTATTCATTGAGAAAACATTCCCCAGCCCATATATTATTGAGGTTTTACTTGCCAAGTCCCTTAAAGATTTTGTGAAAGAGAGGGATAATTGGACGGTCTACAAAGATGTCCGACTGAGTAACGAGAGTCTCCTTCACAACTTTATGTCCAGAAATGTCTGACGTCCCCAGCACAGTCTCCATACTTCCCAGCAAGCTTAGTTTTGAAAATACAAATCATGGAGAAAAGAGTGAATGGTAGTGGTACAGTGAAAAATAATATGTACAGTTAAAAAACTAAATGTCAAAATGGTCTTTATAGATCACCTTGTTTATTGTTTTGAAGTCAAGCCCAGTGGCCATGGTCCTGGTGGGAAATTGGATGGACTTTTATTTCTAAAGATGTCAAGAAATAGTAGTAGTAGTAAACACATTGCTGCGGTTTGTGGGGAGTCTTGTGGTAGTGGGTCTGCTCCTGGGTGTGTACTTTGGTTTATGTAGTTTGTTTTGTTTTATTTGGCAAGTAGCGAGTATGGAGTATCTTGCATAAAAACCTGTTTCTTAAATCTGGACCCCACTTTAATCCAAGACTTCTTCACCACACACCAGCTATTACATTAGGAACACCATACATCAGTAACAGTAAAGGCAGAGATGCTGGAGGAAAGTTGGGTCAAGTTCTTAATCATACAAATAATAAACAAGAGAGCTTTAGTGAAAATCAGCTATTTGTTAAAAAGCAAACAGCTTGAGCAAAGTATTTAAATTCATAGCTATTATGGTCTAAGAGGAAATTATAATGCACAATAAATAATACAGTCTCATAACTATGGACACTTTCTCTAGAACATTCTTGGAACCCGGTACCAATTTTTTCACACCCTGGTACTGGGTTGTGACTTGGTGGTTTGGGGAACTCTCAAATAGAGCACTGTGAATTTGGGTAGCTCTCTATAGTACATCAAACAAACTTATCTACATCTATGCACATTGCTTGGGTGCAGTACAGTTTATATTGATAAAATCTTGTGGTCTCTAAGGAACACAGAGGAAGATATGAGTTATTTACAATCTGCTCCAGTGGAAGCAAATTGCAGTGCTGAATTCTACATTCCTTTTACACAAAAAGGTTTGGTAGAGTCACAATCATTGCATACATTTTTATTGATCACATTACTCAGAACATCATATTATACAATTCACACTAAGCGACCTGCAGGACTGCATATATTGCTGCAGAGAGTCATGTAAAACATACAGAATATACACCGTTTCAAAGGTTTTAAAGACAGATGAAATGAGAAAAACTCTTGATTGATCAGAAGACTGGGCCACACTACTGGACACAGCAACAGTTCGAGTCAGATTACAGCAAGGTGGGGGTGGCATAATGGTGTGGGCTGCTCTTATTTATTATGAGCTAGTTGGACTTTTTTGGGTGAAAGACAGGCTGAAAATGAACTACCAAAACTATTGCCTGTTTCTGGAAAACGGTTTCTTCAAACAATAGTACTAGAGGAAGTCATCAGCTTTTGAAGGAGGCCATGACCTTTATGCATGAGATCCATGCAACCAAGATAGTTGTTATTGAAAGTCATCACAAAGAATGCTGGCTGTACTTTCCACTACAGACTTTAAAAGAAAATCTAAATGTTTTTTATATATATATATATATATATATATATATATATATATATATATATATATATATATATATATATTGGATTTCTTTCTTTATTTGTTTAAAGATTTTTGTTTACTTTGAATCAAATCTATCTAATTGCATAATAATTATGCAAACAAATATTGGCGAAATCCCCTGAGAAAGACGATTTCTCGAACATTTTCCGTTACTTATTTATAGCACAACATTTTTAATAAAAAGAAATCTCAGCAACATTTAAGAGAATTGGGAGGCACCTGAGCTCAATTTTAATTGTTGTTGCAAAGGTACAATACTTTTGTATATGTAATAGTTCATACTTTTTATTAATAATTATTTACAAACATTTCTAGAATTCTGTTTTCTCTTTGTCATTATGGGATACTGATTGTAGATTAATGAGGAAAAAATAATTTTGGGATTGTATCGTGCTGAAAAATAACAAAATTAATACTGAATAATTTATAAATGCACTATAATTACTATATATATATGGGCTCTTAGCGTGGGTTGACACAGATGCAGAAGGGTTTGGGTGCATATGTGAAACCCATCTGTCCCTCCAAGCTCAGCTCATCTCCAGGACAAGGAGAGAATGTGAAGCTCTGCAGCAGAGAGGTAAAGAACAGGAAGAGTTCCATCCGAGCCAATTGCTCCCCCACACATGCTCTCCTACCTGCAGGAAAAACAAAGGAGATGTCTTGTTCTAAATATTATTATTAACAGTTGTTCTTTTTATACATTTGCTCTACCTGCTGAAAAGGGCAGGAAAGCCTCCTTCTTGAGGAATCGGCCTTGTTCATCTAGAAAGTGCCCAGGGTTAAATGTGTCTGGTGTTTCCCACTGACTCTTGTCATTAAGCACAGATGACAGGTTTGTAGTCACTGCTGTGCCCTAAAGAAAAGAGAAAATCTATCATCTGAAAAGCAGATTTTGTAAATCATTATTATTCATGAAGATCAAACCTTTGGAATGAAGAATCCGCCCAGTTCAGTATCTTTAGTGGCCATTTTTGGGAAACCCAAAGGCACAATGTTTCCCATCCTTTGAATCTCATGAATAACAGCTTCAGTGTAGGGCATGTTGGTTTTGTCAGCGATTCTGGCCTGGCGTGACTGTCCGATCACTTTATCAATCTCGTCCTGCACTTTCTCTGAAAACACAATACAAAAGTCTGATTCTGAAACACAGTTATGCAGCAAATAGAAACAAATTCAGAACCATATACAGTTTGAAATTACAGCCGTACACTTATTCAGAACCATACACAGTATCACATGCAGTATAATATATGCTTTAATATTGGGGAAGTGTTATTCTGAAAAATAATTATGCAGCATAGATTCCTAATAATGCACAAATTGTGCAAGATATGCTATTATTGTGCAGTATTTGCACACGTGTGAAAACAAAAATTAGTAAGTAGAATTTCCAGACTCTCCATGTTGTGAGCATGGTTTTATGGTGTTTATGAACTGGTGTATGCACAAATACTCACTCTGTATCTCAGGGTATTTCATCATGAAGAATAGACCCCAGCGCATTGTAGTGGCTGCGCTTTCTGTCCCCGCTTCAAACAAGTCCAGCATTGCAATCAATAATGTATCAACATTAAATCCAGCTTCAGGATCACTCTTTTTCTAAATGGTTAAAAAAGGTGTTAAACATTTGCATGACTGGTTTCTTCCTATTATTTATTTATTTGTTTATTTATTTATTTGTTTATTTATTTATTCATCATAAGATCATCAACATAAACAAACCTTCTCCATTTCTAAAAGGAAATTGTCAACGTAATCACGAGGATTTGAGGGATCCCAGTCCTCCTTGTGTTTTCTTACTTCTCCCTTCATGAACTCTATTATTTTTGCGTAGTTGTCAAAAATTGTCTTATGGGGGCCGGGAAGGTAATCAAAGAGGCGAGGGAAGACATTGTACAGCTACCAGATGCCACAGAGGACACAAAAAGAAGACAATAGTGAATGTATGTGTTAATACATCCCATAATGAAGCATCACATAATTCCATTACAGAATTCTCTGAGAACTTCCACCTACTGACCTGAGATCGGGCAAAACCTGCTAAAACGACCGCTTCAGCATCCAAACGCAAGATATTCAGGAAATTCTGGTCATGGTATTCAAACCGATGGCCAAAAACTAGTGCAGAGATGATGTTTGAGACTGCGTTGTTCAGGAAAAACTGAGGATCAAAAGGACCTAAATAGAAACAAACATAGGATTTATAAAATAGAACCATTATTTGTTTGGGTATGTCCACTTCAAATCTGATGAATACGTCAGGTATGATTTATAACTAACACTCCTGGACACAAAATAGCTAAGAAACCTCATCAATAATCTCCTGAGTAGTTATAGAGTGGCTCCTTACCTTGTTCTGCTTTGAAGACATCACACAGAAAGATGCTCTCCTGCTGGATACTCAGCTCCAAGACCTTCCTTCACCAAAGTGGCGTAGGCTTGTGATGACAAATTTCCTCTGGTTTTTCCACAGGTACCCATTACTGAGAGCTACACCTTCAGAGCAACAGGACAGAGACAGCATGACAAGAGTAAGGACAGCAAATCACACTCTATCCAATTATATAATATATTCTATTTCTCGTGTATTTTAAATTTTTGGCTGCCTGTCAACCCCTTGAAGCTAAACCATCACTCCACCCTACCGTTCTGTCTATCTCTGAACTGGAACCGAACGACTGTCCAGGAGAGAAAAAAAGCAACAACTTGTGGCGGGGGCATGCCTGTACTGTGGAGATCCCTGTCACTATATACGCCAATGTCCTGTCAGACCCCCATGTCCATCGGTGAGTACCGTAAACCTCACATCTGAGATCGCCCATTTATCTAAATTGCTTGTCAAAATCATCAGCCCTACATTATCCTTTCTGGTCCCGGACCTTGTTGATTCGGGCTCCTCTGGAAACTTCATCTTCCAAGAATGCCTGGAGCACCTCCAACTGGCCTGGAAGAGAGGGACTCGAGAGCTCCACCATCCATGGGAAGCCTTTAGGACGTGCTTGGGTGAAGTACTGTACTCCCGTTGTACTCCCCTACAAGTGGGACTGTTCCATTAAGAGAAGATACGGTTCAGGGTTCTAGAACACTCCACCACCAGCATCATTCTCGGGCATCCTTGGCTTTTATGACACTTTCCTCGGTTCTCCTGAAACCCATGTGACATTATCGAGTGGAGCCGACAGTGCCAGAATCGCTGTCTGCACAACCTATGACCGACACTAGTTTCCCTGGCCTCAACACAATTTAAAAGTCCAGGGACCCACAAGGAAGTGGGACCCCCCCCCCCCACACACACCCCAAGTATCGGTCCTTCCAGGATGTGTTCAGCAAGCAGGCTGCCACTCGCCTACCCCGGGGATTACAACTCGCCTAAATGGGATTGCAATATCAACCTAATGCCAGGTGTCAAACTGCAAAAGAGTCGAATTTACCCACTATCCATCCCAGAGTGTGCGGTAATATATGTCTACATTCAGGAAGCCTTAAAACAAGGCTTCATCACCCCATCCTCTTCTCCAGTGGCTTCTATCTTCTTCTTCATGGAATAAAAGGATGGGGGTCTCCGGCCGTGTATTTACTCATCATAATCTCAACTCCCAAAATGCACAACTCCCTTACCTGCTTCCCTTTGGTCCCAGCCACCTTAAAAGATCTCCATGGAGCCCGAGTGTTCACCAAGCTAGACCTCTATAGCGCTTACTGTCTAGTGCACATATGTAAGGGCGATGAGTGGAAGACGGAATTCATCACCCACTCAGGGTACTATGAATACCAGGTCATGACGTATGGGCTCTCCATTCCTCCAGCAGTGTTCCAGACATTTATAAACGAGATGTTTAGACAGTTCCTCCATCATTCATTTG
Source organism: Silurus meridionalis (assembly GCF_014805685.1). Classification (NCBI taxonomy): domain Eukaryota; kingdom Metazoa; phylum Chordata; class Actinopteri; order Siluriformes; family Siluridae; genus Silurus; species Silurus meridionalis. The sequence goes on along the minus strand of NC_060906.1, from coordinate 9,616,648 downwards.
TCATCATGTACATTGACGACATCCTCATATACTCCCGGAGTCTAGCCGAACATCGGGGTCATGTCACCCAAGTCATGTAAGTGTAAGTTCCACCAATACTGTGTACAGTAGACTGGCCTTGTCCGGGCTCCACAAAAAAACTCCAATGATTCCTGGGATTTTCAAATTTCTAACGGAATTTAATTTTAGTTTGGTCACTGCCCCGCTCACCTCACTACTGAAGGGCAAGGCCCAAACCGTAGCCTGGAACCAGGAGGCTGGGGAGGCCTTTGTAGAGCTCAAACGGAGGTTCAGTACCACACTCCTACAACACCCGGATCCTCAGTTCCCATTCCTACTGGAGGTGGATGCCTCGTCCACAGGTGTAGGAGCAGCCCTATCCCAACATACGGGTAACCCTCCACGCCTACAACCCTGCACCTTCTTCTTCAGCTAAAACTATGACATCGGGAATCATGAACTTCTTGCCATCGAACTGGCTCTGGAAGAGTGGCGGCACTGCCTGGAGAGGCGACACACCCGTTTACTGTGATCACCGATACCAAGAACCTTCAATACCTTCGGGAAGCAAAAAATGCCTAAACCCCCATCAGGCCCGCTGGGCATTGTTCTTCACACACTTCCGCTATGCCCTTCCAAGGATCCACAGTCCTGACGTCCCCACAGACCCAGAACCTGACCTCATCCTCAGTCCCATCGTGTGAATACTGATGAGGAAATTAGGATGGCCACCTGTTCGAAACCTACCCCACCAGAATGCCCTGAGGTGAAGACATTCATCCCAAGTACCTGCTGTCAACCCCTATAGAGATCAGTCAATGAGGCTCTGGGGTCGGGCCTCCCTGCTACTCTGATCTTGCTTCTGGTGGCCTGGAATGATCAGAGAAGTGGCAAGGTACATCCAAGGCTGTTCTGTCTGTGCTATTTCAAAGACACCTTGCCACTTACCTGTGGGAAAGCTGGTTCCCCTACCAATCCGACAACCACCTTGGTCCCATATAGGGATTGATTTCGTCACCGATCTGCCCAACTCGGATGGCCACACCTGCATTCTGGTAGATGTGGATCGCTTCTCTAATCCTTCAGACTGGTTCCCCTCCGAGGTCTGCCCACAACTCTAGAAACAGTGAAAGTACTTTTTCAGCACGTGTTTCGCAATTATGGCCTCCCAGAAGAACTAGTGTCAGAAGAGGTCCTCCGTTCATGTCCCACATTTGGAAAGCGTTCTTTAAGCTGCTTGGTGTTACTGTGAACTTGTCCTCTGGATCCTACTGCCACCAGGATGAGAACAGCTGGAACTGGTTCCTCTAATGGGGCGAGTACGCACAGAACTCCCTACACCAAGAAACCACTGGCCTGACCCTATTTCAGTGTGTACTCGGCTTCCAACCTCCCATGTTCCCCTGGATGGAAGAACCTTCCAAAGTCCCCTCAGTAGATCACTAGTTCTGGGAGAGCGAGAGAGAGTCTGGGAGTTGGCACACACCAGCTACAAAGGGCCCTTAGAACCACAAAAAGTTCTGCAGATCCTCAGAGGTAGGAAGCTCCTCCCTACCAGACAGGAGACAAGGTTTAGTCCTCGGTATATCGGGCTGTTCTCCCTCTCAGGTACCGCATCCACCCTCCTTTCCATGTGTCGCTCCTAAAAAGCCTTTTCCCCTCTACCACAGAGATCCCAAGAGCAGCTAATGATTCACCTCCCCCTGAGGTGCTGGACCAACCCTCTGTATAATCCGTCTACGAGATTTTGGACTCTCGACGTTGGGGCCCCACGCTGGAATACCTTGTCGATTGGACCCAACACCCTTAACTGCTCAGTTGTAAGTTGCTCTGGATAATGGCATCTGCCAAATAAATAGATGTGTTGAGTAGGATTTATAACAGTGAAGGTAGTCTTGTGACTGGTTCTATCTCATATCACTACCTCTCTTGCACTACTGCAGGGACCTATGCTTGTTTTTGCAAAACTATTCTACTCATCTTTCTAAAAAGAAGTCTAATGCTATCTTAAGGAAGGTTTCTTTATCTATAAGCCCAAGTAAAGTTTGTAAGATGACGCCCTTTGGTGTTTAAGAGAGCAAGTAAACACAAAACTTGCAAAGCTTTGCAACTTTCACATGATAGCTGATTTATAGTCTTTATTTAATTAATGCCTAAGAACTGTGTGATTATTAACCATACAAGAAAAGAGATGTTCATGATCAGAAAAAGAATATAAACATTAACAGATGCAACTTAAAAACACTGCCACATGTTAATAGAATATGTTCAAATGTGCTTTATTTATTTATTAATTCACATTTGATTATAATTTTCACGTTTTTCTTAATTCAAAATTTAAAATTAAATTAAATAATTAAAAATGTTTGATTGTATTTTTAACCAGACTTTTTTAGATAATTTTCCTTACAATGTTGTTGTAAAAAACATAACATTTGCAATAACAATGGTTACATTGAGAAAAATACATGCCCCACCCCATATAATACTGAGGTTTTACTTGCCAAGTCCCTTATAGACCTTGTGAAAGAGAGGGAGAACAGGACGGTCTGCAAAGCTGTCTGGCTGAGTAATGAGAGCTTCCTTCACCATTTTATGTCCAGAGATAACCACAGTTTTCTGACTTCCCCAACGCAGGCTGAAAACATCTCCATACTTCTCAGCAAGCTTGATTTAGAATACATAGAAATGATAGAGAAAAGAGTGAATGGTACTGTTACAGTGACAAATAAGGAAAAAGACAAAAATTTTCATTAGAATTAAAAAAACATTTTTGACACATACTAAACATTTATTAATTTTGAAAAAAATAGCGGTTTTGCCCAAGACATTTAATGGCTAAAAACAAAGAAAGTAAATGTTGAAATAGTCTTTTCAGTCTACCTTGTCTATCGTCTTGAAGTCAACCCCAGTGAAAATGTTTCCTACAAAAGGCAGGGGCCATGGTCCCGGTGGGAAATTGGATGGGCTTTTGTTGCTATAGATATCAAGAAGTAGTAGCACAAGTAAAAATCCTATAAGACAGGTTTTAATATCCAGGAATTCCACTAAGTAGTTTGAGAGCATTGCTGCAAATTGCTGGGAATCTGGTGGTTTGTCTGCTTCAGGGTGTGAAGGTTTTTTGGACTTTGTTTTGTTTGAGCTCTTAAATCGTCACTGGAATGGAGCAGATGGAAGAGATTATGTAAGCCATTCTGAATTTTACAAGTATTATATATATATATATATATATATATATATATATATATATATATATATATATATATATATATATATGACGTTCATGTACATGTATTGAATAAGAAGAAGAAGAAGAAGAAGAAAAATACATTATTTGTTATTAGTAGTTATAATTTTTTTTTATTAACATTTAATTTGCTACTATATAACAGTTATTCTTTGTATTAATTGGATCATTATTATGATTCTTGTTCTTAGAGTTTTTAATTTTGGAAATGACAGACATTTAAACAAGACAACAACAAATGCATTGCAAAAAACATTAATACAGAATAACTCAACGCTCTTTTCTAAAAAAAAAAGAAGGAAGTGAATGTACTTGCATGGTCCATGCAAGTCAGTGATACCTGTGTAATTTAATGATTAAAGAAAATAGTTCTTTACTATTGATGTTTTATATATATATATATATATATATATATATATATATATATATATATATATATATATATATATATATCTCATACACAACTGTTTCTGTTTCTGTAAATTGACTAAATTAAGCAATAAAAAAAAAATATATATATATATATATATATATATATATATATATATATATATATATATTTTAAAACATTCTTAAAAAAAATATATATATATATATATATATATATATATATATATTTTTTTTTTTTTTAATGCAAATACAACCCCAATTCCAAAAAAATTGGAACACTGTAAAATGTACATAAAAACAGAATGTAATGATTTGCTAATCTCATAAAACCACATTTTATTTATAATAGAACATTGAAAACATATCAGTTGATTAAACTGAAAAATGTTAAAGAAAATGTTTAAGATAAGAAAATCATATTAAGAAAAAAATTTCATTTTTAAATTGATGCCAGCAACTTGTCTCATAACAGTGAGAGACAGAGGCAACAAAAGGCTGGAAAAGTAAGTGGTCCTCAAATGGAAGAGCTGGAAAAATATTTTGCATTAGGTTAATTAGCAACATGTCAGTAACATGATTGGGTAAAAACAAACAGAGTTAGAGTATAATCCCAGACAGACACAATGATGAGATCATGTCCCTTTGTGGGCAGGACTGCGCTGAAAATTTTTAATGACATAGTCTTGTTTTTATGCCAGAGGTATGGCTTTTTAGCTGCAATACTTAAATAAATGCCACTTCTTGCCAGACATCGCTAGATTGTACATGGGTGTATCTGGGTCCCACTGGTTTCTGCCATGATGCATTTTTTTATCTGCACAAAATTTCTTTGGCCGACCACTTTGTAAATGGTCCTCAACAATGCTTGTTACTTTTTAAAAATCAGAAAAATGCCACATCTGGAAACCCGTGTCTGCTTTAAAATCTGTGCCTGGGAGAGGCCTTGCTAATGCAGTATAAATCACTTGTGTCTTGTTGCTGTGCTCAGTCTTGCCAATGGTTGCCAATGACCTGTGACATAAAATTGACTTCCACAACTTCACATTAGTAGATTTTGGTTGTTCCTCACCCAGTTCAAAGCCTCATACACAACTGTTTCTGTTTCTGTAAATTGACTAAATTAAGCAATAAAAAAAAAAAAAAATATATATATATATATATATATATATATATATATATATATATATATATATATATATATATATATATATATATATATATATTTTAAAAATTCTTACTAAACATAATTTCTTACACCTGCCTAAAACCTTTGCACAGTACTGTATATTTGTTAATGGGCTTTTAGCGTGGGGTAACACAGATGCAGAAGGGTTTAGGTGCATATGTGAAACCCATCTGTCCCTCCAAGCTCAGCTCATCTCCAGGACAAGGAGAGAATGTGAAGCTCTGCAGCAGAGAGGTAAAGAACAGGAAGAGCTCCATCCGAGCCAATTGCTCCCCACACACTCTCCTACCTGCAAGATAAACAAATGAGATGTCTAGTTCTAAATATTATTATTAACAGTTGTTCTTTTTATATTTTATGCATTTGTCAGATATTTATACAGCATTGCACATTTGCTCTACCTGCTGAAAAGGGCAGGAAAGCCTCCTTCTTGAGGAATCGGCCTTGTTCATCTAGAAAGTGTCCAGGGTTAAATGTGTCTGGTGTTTCCCACTGACTCTTGTCATTAAGCACAGATGACAGGTTTGTAGTCACTGCCGTGCCCTGAAGAAAAGAGAAAATCTATCATCTGGAACACTGTGGTTTTTTGTACATAATTTATTATTTATGAAGATCAAACCTTTGGAATGAAGAATCCGCCCAGTTCAGTATCTTTAGTGGCCATTTTTGGGAAACCCAAAGGCACAATGTTTCCCATCCTTTGAATCTCATGAATAACAGCTTCAGTGTAGGGCATGTTGGTTTTGTCAGCGATGCTGGCCTGGCGTGACTGTCCGATCACTTTATCAATCTCGTCCTGCACTTTCTCTGGAAACATAAGACAAAAGTCTGATTCTGAAACAGTTACGCAGCAAATAGAACCAAATTCAGAACCATATACAATTGACCATACAGCCGTACATTTTTTTAGAACCATACACAGTATCACATGCAGTAAAATGCTTGAATATTGGGGAAGTCTTATTCTAAAAGATAATTATGCAGCATAAATTTCTAATAATGCACAAATTGTGCAAGATATCTTATTATTGTGCAGTATTTGCACACGTGAAAAGAAAAGCTAGTAAGTAGAATTTCCAGACTCTCCATGTTGTGAGCATGGTTTTATGGTGTTTATGGACTGGTGTATGCACAAATACTCACTCTGTATCTCAGGGTATTTCATCATGAAGAATAGACCCCAGCGCATTGTAGTGGCTGCGCTTTCTGTCCCCGCTTCGAACAAGTCCAGCATTGCAATCAATAATGTATCAACATTGAATCCAGCTTCAGGATCACTCTTTTTCTAAACGATTAAAAAAGGTGTTAAACATTTGCATGACTGGTTTCTTCCTATTATTTATTTATGTGTTTGGTTATTATTTAAATGTATTTATCCAGCATAACATCATCATTATAAACAGACCTTTTCCATTTCTAGAAGGAAACTGTCAACGTAATCACGAGGATTTGAGGGATCCCAGTCCTCCTTGTGTTTTCTTACTTCTCCCTTCATGAACTCTATTATTTTTTCGTAGTTGGCAAAAATTGTCTTATGGGGGCCGGGAAGGTAATCAAAGAGGCGAGGGAAGGCATTGTACAGCTACCAGATGCCACAGAGGATACAAAAAGAGGACAATAGTGAATGTATGTGTGAAAACATTCCATAATGAAGCATCACATAATTCCATTACAGAATTCCAAATGTCATTCTGTGAGGACAGGGTGGTATGGAGACGGATGATCCGCTGTGGCGACCCCTAATGGGAGCAGCCGAAAGAAGAAGAAGAAGATTCTGTGAGAACTTCCACCTACTGACCTGAGATCGGGCAGAACCTGCTAAAACGACCGCTTCAGCATCCAAACGCAAGATATTCAGGAAATTCTCGTTGTGGTATTCAAAGCGATGGCCGAAAACTAGTGCAGAGATGATGTTTGAGACTGCGTTGTTCAGGAAAAACTGGGGATCAAAAGGACCTAAATGGAAATAAACATAAGATTTATAAAATAGAACCATTATTTGTTTGGGTATGTCCACTTCAAATCTGATCTAAACATCAGGTTTAATTTATAAATAACACTACTGGACACAAAATAGCTAAGAAACCTCATCAATAATCTCCTCAGTAGTAAGTTACAGAGTGGCTCCTTACCCTGTTCTGCTTTAAAGGCATCACACAGAAAGATGCTCTCCTGCTGGATACTCAGCTCTAAGACCTTCTTCCCTTCACCAAAGTGGCGTAGGCTTGTGATGACAAATTTCCTCTGGTTTTTCCACAGGTACCCATTACTGAGAGCTACTCCTTCAGGGCAACAGGAGACAGCATGGCAAGAGTAAGGACAGCAAATCGCACTCTATCCAGTTATATAATTTAATTTTTTCTCATGTATTTAAAAAATGTTTACATGTCATGCATATAAAAATATTGCATTTAGCACCAAGCTATTTTTTTCTCTATGTTTATAACTCCAACTCCAAAAAAGTTGGGACACTGTGTAAAATGTAAATAAAAAACAGAATGCAATGATTTGCAAATCTCATAAACCAATATTCTATTAACAAGAGAACATAGAAAACATATCAAATGTCTAAACTAAAGAAATGTAGCATTTTACTTGAGTAGAAGGTATGCGTGAACGGGATCCAGAAATGCCACTATCCTCTCTGTGGCAGGGGTAATTTAAAATGTATTAAAACTAAGAGGAAAACTGTTCTGTGGTCAGACAAAACAAAATTTTTAATTAGTTTTGAAAATGATCGACACCATGTCCTTTGGACTAAAGAGGATAGGGACCATATGGCTTGTTATCAGCTTTTAGTTTAAAAAGCCATATCTCCGATGGAATTTGAGTTCAAAGTGACTGTGAAATGGGCAGCTTGCATATTTGGAAAGGCTCTATCAATGTTGAACAGTATATGTAGATTTTAGCGCAACTAATGCTTCCATCCAGAAAACACTTATTTCAGGGAAGGTCTTGCATGTTTGAGCAATACAGTGCGAACTGCATACTGCATCTATTACAATAGCATGACTTTGTAGTAGATGAGTGCAGTCTAGACCTTCAGCATTTGAAAACATTTGGGTATAATGAAACAAAAAATACAACAAAAGACACCCAAAACTGTTGAGCAGCTACAATCCAGTATAATCCTGCATCAAATTCAAAATTACCTTATTTTTTCCCCTAACATCGTATATATATTCAGTTTAAACATTTGATATGTTTTATTTTATTTAACTGTGAATAAAATATGGATATATGAGTTTTGTAAATCATTGCATTCTGTTTTTATTTGTATTTTACAGTGTCAAAATTTTCTGGAATCAGGGTTGTATTTATAAGGTTGATGAAAGGTTAGATTTTGTGCAATTCAAATGCTGGGTTATTTCAGTACAGTCCTGCTGGGACCTTGAGTAAGGCCCCTAACCTTCAACTGTTTAAGTTGTATGAATAAGGTAATTGAAAATCGCTCTGGATTAGGGTGTTTACTAAATGCCTTGAATGTATATGCAATTGTGGGCAGAGATGGTAGCTTACTGGTTACGGCATTGGACTCTGTATTTTAAGGTCACAAGTTCGAAACCCAACACCCTTAACTGCTCAGTTGTAAGTTGCTCTGGATAAAGTCATCTGCCAAATGTTATAAATATACAGTAGATGTGTTGAATAGGGTTTATAACAGTGAAGGTAGTGTTGTGACTGGTTCTAGCTCATATCACTACCTCTCTTGCACTACTGCAGAGACCTGTGCTCGTTTTTTTCAGAACTGCTCTTTGCATTATCTTTCTAAAAAATGCTATCTAGCTAAGAGAGGTTTCTTTATCTATATGCCCAAGTGAAGTTTGTAAGATGACGCCCTTTGGTGGTTAAGAGAGCAAGTAAACACAAAACTTGCAAAGCTTAGCAACTTTCACGATAGCTGATTTATATCTTTATGTAATTAAAGCCTAAGAACTGTGCGATTAATAACCATACAAGAAAATATATGTTCATGATCAGAAAAAGAATATAAACATTTACAGATGCACCTTAAAAACACTGCCACGTGTTAGAATATGTTCAAATGTGCTTTATTTATTTATTAATTCACATTTTATTATAATTTTCTCTTTATTTTTCTTAATTCCAATAATTGCCCTGCTTTCTGGTTAAAAATGTTTGATTGTATTTTTTTAACCCAGACAATTTTAGAGAAGTTATTTTCCTGATAATTTTGTTGTCAAAAACAAAAACATTTGCAATAACAATGGTTACATTGAGAAAAATATATTCCCCACCCCATATATTACTAAGGTTTTACTTGCCAAGTCCCTTAAAGACTTTGTGAAAGAGAGGGATAACAGGACGATCTGCAAAGCTGTCTGGCTGAGTAATGAGAGCTTCCTTCACCATTTTATGTCCAGAGATAAAAACAGTTTTCTGACTTCCCCAACGCAGGCTGAAAACATCTCCATACTTCTCAGCAAGCTTAGTTTAAAATACATAGAAATGATAGAGAAAAGAGTGAATGGTACTGTTACAGTGACACATAATGAAAAAGAAAGAAAAACATTAATTCTTGTGTATTTGAAAAATAATGAAAAAAATTAAAATACCATTTTTTTAATTAGAATTTTTAAAGATTTTTGACAGATCCCAAACATTTCTTTATTTTGACACAGAAATATTTTTAGCAAATACGAAAATAGCGGTTCTGCCCAAGACATTTAATGGCTAAAAACAAAGAAAGTAAATGTTGAAATAGTCTTTTCAGTCTACCTTGTCTATCGTCTTGAAGTCAACCCCAGTGAAAATGTTTCCTACAAAAGGCAGGGGCCATGGTCCCGGTGGGAAATTGAAGGGCTTTTGTTGCTGTAGATATCAAAAAGTAGTAGCACAAGTAAAAATCCTATAAGACAGGTTTTAATATCCAGGAATTCCACTAAGTAGTTTAAGAGCATTGCTGCAGTTTGCTGGGAGTCTGGTGGTGTGTCTGCTTCAGGGTGTGAAGGTTTATGTACTTTGTTTTGTTTGAGCTCTTAAATCATCACTGGAATGGAGCAGATGGACGAGATTATGTAAGCCATTCTGAATTTCCTAGAAAAAAGTATTCTTTACTTGTGGGCCCCCTGTACTCCAAGACATGCACACTCTCTCATACATACACCCACACATCGGCCACTAGATTAGGAACACCATATACACCAAGAAAAGTAAAGGCAGAGCTGCACAAATCCTTTCTAGAAGAAGTTTTTGTTCTTAATATTAATAATAAAAAACAGAAGAGCTGCAGTGAAAATCAATCCTTCTTTAAGTAATTATATATATATTCATAGCTATTGTGACCTGAGGATAGATTATTTGGAATAAACTAGAGAGAAGGGGTCTCCATTATTTTTTTTTACACCACATAACGGTTTTATTAAAAAAATATTCTTGACAATCGTCTGGCCACTGCTTGGAATTTTTGTACCTTTTCCACTAAGGAAACTTTTGAAGGATGGTCGTTTAACACTCATATTAATCATAAGCTGAACCTGCTGCATGTGTGGAAACAATGTATTCTTAAATCACATCATATGCAAATTTGGATAGTGGGTAGTATTCTCGTGTACCTTAAACTAGCATGTCTACATCTGTTCATGTCGATAAAATCTTGTGGTCTTAAAGTAACTCAGGGGCCCCATGATTTATTTACATTCTGCTCGAGTGGAAGGGAATTGCAGTACTGTTTTCCTGACTGAAAACTACATCCCCTGATACACACAAAGGTTTTGAACAGCCACAATTATTATATATATATATATATATATATATATATATATATATATATATATATATATATATATATATATATATATATATATATATATATATATGTATGACATTCTTGTACATGTAATGAATAATAATAAGTAGAAAAAGAAAAATACATTAATTGTTATTAGTAGTTATAATCATAATTTATTATTAACGTTTGATTAGCAACTATTAACAGATATTCTTTTTAATTAATTGGATCTTAATTATAATTGTTGTTCTTTCAGTTTTGAATTTTGGAAATTACAAACATTTCAACAAGACAACAACAGATGCATAGCACAAAAAAATTAAATACAGAATAACTCAACAATCTTTTTCTAAAAAAAGAAGAAAGTGAAGGTACTCGCATGGCCCATGCAAGTCCATCAGTGAGACCTGTGTAATTTAATGATTAAAGAGAATTGTTATTTACTATTGATGTACATAAAACCATATTTTATTCATAATAGAACATTGAAAACATATCAAATGATTAAACTGAAAATGTTAAAGAAAATGTTGAATATCATGTTAAGAAAAAAAAACGGTAATTTTTAAATTGATGCCAGACACAATGATGAGATCATGTCCCTTTGGGGGCAGGACTACGCTGAAAATTCTTAATGACATAGTCTTTTTTTTATGCCAGAGGTATGGCTTTTTTGGCTGCAATACATGAAAGCCACTTCTTGCCAGACATCTCTAGATTGTACATGGGTGTATCTGGGTCCCACTGGTTTCTGCCATGATGCGTCTTTTATCTGCTGCAAAAAAAAATCTTTGGCCGACCACTTTGAAAATTGTCCTCAACATTGCCACATCCTGAAACCCCTGTCTGCTTTAAAATCTGTGCCTGGGAGAGGCCTTGCTAATGCAGTATAAATCCCTTGTTGCTGTGCTCAGTCTTGCCAATGGTGGATGACCTGTAACATAAAATTGACTTCCACAACTTCACATTAGTACAGTTTGGTTGTTCCTCACCCAGTTCAAAACCTCCTGAACAACTGTTTTTGTTTATGTAAATTGACTAAATTTAATAATAAAAAATATATACATTTTAAAACATTCTTACTATACAGAATTTCTTACACCTGCCTAAAACCTTTGCACAGTACTGTATATTTGTTAATGGGCTTTTAGCGTGGGGTAACACAGATGCAGAAGGGTTTGGGTGCATATGTGAAACCCATCTGTCCCTCCAAGCTCAGCTCATCTCCAGGACAAGGAGAGAATGTGAAGCTCTGCAGCAGAGAGGTAAAGAACAGGAAGAGCTCCATCCGAGCCAATTGCTCCCCCACACACACTCTCCTACCTGCAGGAAAAACAAAGGAGATTTCTTGTTCTAAATATTATTATTAACAGTTGTTCTTTTTATATTTTATGCATTTGTCAGATATTTATACAGCATTGCACATTTGCTCTACCTGCTGAAAAGGGCAGGAAAGCCTCCTTCTTGAGGAATCGGCCTTGTTCATCTAGAAAGTGTCCAGGGTTAAATGTGTCTGGTGTTTCCCACTGACTCTTGTCATTAAGCACAGATGACAGGTTTGTAGTCACTGCCGTGCCCTGAAGAAAAGAGAAAATCTATCATCTGGAACACTGTATTTGGTACATCATTATTATTTATGAAGATCAAACCTTTGGAATGAAGAATCCGCCCAGTTCAGTATCTTTAGTGGCCATTTTCATCAAACCCAAAGGCACAACATTTCCCAGCCTTTGAATCTCATGAATAACAGCTTCAGTGTAGGGCATGTTGGGTTTGTCAGCGATTCTGGCCTGGCGTGACTGTCCGATCACTTTATCAATCTCGTCCTGCACTTTCTCTGGAAACACAATACAAAAGTCTGATTCTGAAACAGTTACGCAGCAAATAGAACCAAATTCAGAACCATATACAATTGACCATACAGCCATACATTTATTCATAACCATACACAGTATCAAATGCAGTTAAATGCTTTAATATTGGGGAATAAAGGATAAGAATTCAAGAGTGGAAAAATATAAAAATATAAAAAGGAATAGAATTTGTATAAGAAAGCAACATTTATATTCTGGAAGACAGAAACATTATGACTTAATTTGGGTAATTTTAATAAACTGCACTGTGCAATTATTCTGCAGTACACTGTCCAGGCATAACATTATGGCATTATTACATTATGACCAGTGAGTGGAGTGTGTTAGAGAAGTGTAGAAATTAGTGGAGGCAGGGTTGGGTGGGTGGACAAGGGTGGCAGGAGTGATTTGTGATAGAAGGGTATCTTAGAGAGTGAAAGGAAAAGTTTATAGGACTGTGGTGAGACCTGCGATGTTGTATGGTTTAGAGACAGTGACATTGAGTAAAAAAGACAGGAGGTGGAGCTGGAGGTAGCAGAGCTGAAGATGTTAAGGTTTTCGTTGGGAGTGACGAGGATGGACAGGATTAGAAATGAGTTTATTAGAGGAACAGCTCATGTAGGACGTTTTGAAGAAAAGGTGAGGGAGGTGCGTTCGAGATGTTTTGAACATGTGCACAAGAGGGACATGGGGTATATTGGTAGAAGAATGCTGAGGATGGAGCCACCAGAAAGCAGGAAAAGAGGAAGGCCAGGTAAAAGGTTTATGGATGGTTTGAAAGAGGCCACGGGGAATGTAGAGGACACGGGGTTTGGAGATGTATGATCTGCTGTGGCGACAAGTGCACCACAAGTGCTACATTCCCAGACTGCACTGGTCAGTATCTATCAAAAGTGGTCCGAAGAAGCAGAGATATAGAAACATCCTTCAATCAAGTAAAAGTACAGATACTCATGTTTTGAAAAACTCTGGTAAAGTAATTTTTTTTTACTCAAGTTAAAGTAGAGGTTTGGGCTCTGATTGTACTTATGTAAAAAGTAGCCATTACTACTAACTGTTTTAGTGTCACACTGGTAACTGGACCTTAAATCATATTATTAAATGAATAAAAAAAAATATTTTAAATGTTGTTATCCAATAAATGTATCCAGGCTGAAAAAAAAAACTGTTTCAAATTTCCAGTCTTAACAGGATCTCTATCCATGTTCCTTTGCAATCAATGACTTATAGTGTTTATGGACTGTGCAAATACTCACTCTGTATCTCAGGGTACTTCATCATAAAGAGAAGACCCCAGCGCAGTGTAGTGGCTGAGGTTTCTGTCCCCGCTTCGAACAAGTCCAGCATTGCAACCAATAAAGTATCAACATTAAATCCGGCTTCGGGATCACTCTTTTTCTAAATGATTAAAAATGTGTTAAACATTGTGCATGATTGGGTTCTTGGTGTTATTCATTCATTTTTGCAATCCACCGATTGTTCCAAAGAAAATGTGTTAACATCATAAACAAACCTTTTCCATTTCCACGAGGAAACTGTCGATGTAATCACGAGGATTTGAGGGATCCCAGTCCTCCTTGTGTTTTCTTATTTCTTCCTTTAAGAACTCTAGTATTTTTGTGTAGTTGGCGAAAATCGTCTTGTGGGGGCCGGGAAGGTAATCAAAGAGGCGAGGGAATGCATTGTACAGCTACCAGACACCATACGCAAAAATAAGACAACAGTGCATCTATGTGTGAATACATCCCATTATTAAGCATCAAATAATAAGCTGGTGGCAAAGATGAATACCAAATGTTATATTCTATGTAACATAAGCTGAGACGTCATACAAATGTGAATAAAAATATTTGCAGAGAATAATTTTTACCTACTGACCTGAGATCGGGCAGAACCTGATAAAAGGATCGCTTCAGCATCCAAACACAAGATATTCAGGAATTTCTCGTCATGATATTGAAAGCGATGGCCGAAAACTAGTGCAGAGATGATGTTTGAGACTGCGTTGTTCAGGAAAAACTGAGGATCAAAAGGACCTGAATGGACACAAACATTTCATTTATACAGGTACTGTTAATATTGTGTTCTATTTGTAACAAACATTTCTTTATAGTTAATGACAAAATAGCTGAGACCTCACTATCAATCATCTGAGTAGAAGGTTACAGAGTGGCTCCTTACCCTGTTCTGCTTTGAAGGCATCACACAGAAAGATGCTCTCCTGCTGGATACTCAGCTCTAAGACCTGCTTCCCTTCACCAAAGTGACGCAGGTGCGTGATGACAAACTTTCTCTGGTTTTTCCACAGGTACCCATTACTGAGAGCTACACCTTTAAAGCATGGCACAGCAACTCTCAGAGCATCCAATTACATTATATTTATTGTTGAAAAAAGATTATATATAACACATCAAATATTTCATTCAGTGCCAGTTATATAGTTGATAAAAGATCAAATTAAGTACTCTAAAAATGCTGGGTTGAAATTATTTTAGTGGGTGATGTGTACTGTGTTGGGCAGGTTTTTGTAAACACGCAGCTTGATGAGTGATTGGTTTAGTCTCAAGCAAATTGTAGGCACCCTGTCTTCCATCACACTATTTTTTTCACACTTTTCAGCACTTATGCACTCAAGACAGTGGTGGACAAAGTAAATGTAAATCTTTACTGTACTTAAGTAGCTTTTTCACATATCTGTACTTTATCGAAGTATTTCTATTTGGGGAGACTTTAACTTCATTACATTTCCAAGTCAAATATTGTACTTTTTACTCGACTACATTTTGTGAAATCATTTATGAGTGGTTAAAAACTGCTCAGACACGCATCAAGTCACAAATCGAGCGCACGTTTTTGATTGGCGCTTGGTGGAATCTACTGTACTTATCACCAAGCAGAACATTTAGAGAGGAACAAATGATAGAAGAAACGCCTGAACTCGAACTCGCCACAACAATGGTGACCTTATTTGCGTGATTTTTTTGAAGTAGTTGAAAAGAAGGTTTTGGGCTATTTTAATAGATATCAATCAGTGTTTGACTCATCAATATCAATATCAATATCAATATTAATAGGCTGATATGTCAGAGTCTTTTTCGCATAAACTGAGTTGATTAAGAGTCTTGACAAAAATGATAATGGGAACATTATAAATCATAGTACTTTGTATACTTAAGTCTATTTGAAGTTAAACACTTTGGAAGGAAAGTTTATTGGGGGGCACTTTTGCATTTACACACTGCTCCCTGATGCATTGTCTTTCTGGAAAAGTCTGTTGCCATTTTGAGTTTCTTTTATTCTGAAAGTTGGAGCTGAAGTTTCCCTGCAAAAAAATCATAAAAATTTATAAATATGAAAAATGTATACCATGATATGGCTCAAAACCTGAAGCAAATTGTTCTATAAATATAATAATATATATAAAAAACTTATTTAAAAAATGTTTCTCAAATCAAAATGTATAATCTTTGCCTTGGTGAAAACGCCATCTGAATGTCAGTGCAACATTCACATGAAAGCTTTTGTTAAAAGCTTGTTGGTTCAGTGCAGTGTAAATGGGAGGCAGGTGATGGGTTTCAAACAAAGGAACAAATTTTCGCCAAGTTTCACGTTTCACTTTTACTTTTCACACACTCACACACACACACACACACACACACACACACACAGACAAACACACACACCTCTGTATTTGTATTTCTCCTTTCTCTCTCTCTCTCTCTCTCTCTCTCTCTCTCACAGTTCTCACAGTTTTCTGCCCCTTTTATCCTCTTTGCCACTCACTAAAACAGAGAACCGCACACTTCCTCTGGCTCCTTCTTCCAATTCACAAACAGGAGCTTATTCATGCCCCTGTTTCCACATACCCTACATTTATGTACATTGTCTGTTTTGTTTGAGCTGCTAACACATAGCTATAATGAAGCAGAGGGAAAAGATTATGAATGCCATTTTGAATAAATAAAACATTTTTTTTGTTTCTTTACTTCTGGGCCCCACTGTACTCCAAGAGTTCTTAACCACACACACACACACACACACACACACACACACACACACACACACACACACACACACACAGCAGCCACTATATCACGATCACCATACACCAAGAAAGGTCTGGACAAACTGTTGGCCAGTACATGGACTTTTTGTATCACTTCTGCAAACAAAATTCTTGAAGGATCTCAGGGGCCCCTGTGAACTATTTACAATCTGCTTCAGGGGGAGGGAATTGCATTGCTGTCTTTCTCACTGAAATCTACACTCCCTTTTACACGCAAAGGTTCTGAACAGTCACAATCATTGAATATGTTTTTATTGATCACCCTACTCAGCACATCGAACACCTTCTCACTCCCATCTCGTCACATATGGATCCCTTGCAGTCACTTCTTGATGCACTGGGTACCCCTTTCCCATTATTTTTCAATGTGCAGGGATTCCTATAGATTTCTCTAGAACTCTGAAACTCGGAGCCTGCAGAGTTCAAATTTGACATGTCAGGAAAGCAGACTGCCCCAAGGTCATATTTATCTGTAATTTATTTAACAGATTTTTTATTTTTAAATTTACTCGCTGTCTGATATCAAAGTCTGTGAAACAGCATTTAGCAACACATATTCTTACTTCCAGCTAACACTAACCCTAACCCTGTATTTTGAAAAAGCGATGCCAAGGGATACTGACGACGATATGTGACGAGTTGGGAGTGAGAATGTTTAAGCACATCATAAAACACAATTCACACTCAGGGACTTGAAGGACTGCACTATGATGTTCATAATAGATTCATCTAATGGATACATGCTGTATATAAGAAGAAGTGTTATATCCAATATTTGCCGAGCCATTTGGTTAATATTTAAAATTGTTAAATGTATTTTCAACCCAGACATTCTTTGAGTGTACAAACTATATAGTGTTTGTATATATGCCAAACTGTTATATGTTACATTATTTCTAAAAAAAACATTGATTTTTATATATATATATATATATATATATATATATATATATATATATATATATATATATATATATATAAAAAGGTTTTACTTGCCAAGTCCCTTAAAAAAATTGTTAAAGAGAGGGATAACAGGACGATCTGCAAAGCTGTCTGGCTGAGTGACAAGAGCTTCCTTCACCATTTTATATCCTGAGACAAACACAGTTTTCTCACTTCCCCAACGCAGGCTGAAAACATCTCCATACTTCTCAGCAAGCTTAGTTTAGAATACATACAAATAATATAAATAATAGAGAAAAGATCAAATGTTGTGTTACAATGAAATTCTTTTTACACATTTAACATCACTTTTCTGCATAAGATTTTTTTTATGAATTAAAAACAGAGGAAAAAAATTATTGTCTAAATGGATTTTTAGCCTACCTTATCAATTGTCTTGAAGTCAACTCCAGTGAAAATGTTTCCTACAAAAGGCAGGGGCCGTGGTCCTGGAGGGAAATTGAACGGACTTTTATTGCTGTAGATATCAAGAAGTAGTAGTAAAATAAAAAATCCTATAAGATAAGTTTTCAAATCCAGGTATTCCACTAAGTAATTTAGGAGCATTGCTGCAGTTTGTGGGGAGTCTGGTGGTGTGTCTGCTTCTGGGTGTGTACTTTGGTTCTAATAGTTTGTTTTGTTTGAGCTCTTGAAGCATAGCGATAGTGGAGCAGAGGGAAGAGATTATGTAAGCCATTCTGAATTCCCAGAAAAACTTAAGAAAAAAGATTCCTTTCTGGAACCTACTTCATTTACTCCAAGGCTTCTTAAATAAACACACAGGCATACACAGATATTTGTAATGTTGGTTTACTTAAAAAAAATTGTTACAATTGATTTTCATATTTTTGCATATTTATTTATTTTTTTCAGTGGTGGACAAACTGCACAAACCATGTACTTGAGATAAGCAGAGACACATTAGTATTATACCAGTATACACTAGTGCTTGAAAAGAATCACTATTATAATCTTGACCAGTCCTCCAGTTTTTGCCCCAGACCACAAATGATACCACAAATCGTGTGGTCTGGTCGGGGGTGGTGTGTTTTTACTTTTCTAAAGATCTGCCCCAGCTGTTTTCGTTCACATAACCAAAAAGTGCAATTTTTTTCCCATAGAAAATGAATGGGGCAGAAATTTTGTGTGTCACAACTCGGCCCTTCGAGCATATGCCCCTCGAAACCCGTTTGGAATTCTGCAGCATTCTGGCCCCCTAGAAAATAAATGGGGAATCCAACCCACCGCTGTTCACACCAGTACAACATGTCCACTCACTGATGTCACTTTAAGCCACGCCCCCACGATCAGCTCAAATAGGCAAAAAAATTAATGTGTTCAGATATGGGAGTGTGCTATATTAAAACACTCTGCACAGTGGGGAGAGTTGGACCCCGGCTGAATAAATGACGTCATGCCCACCACACAAACCTATTATCTTACTGCTCTCTAAATTCGCTCCGACCCGAACGTGTGACACCACAAACCGTTTGGCACGGTCTTGGGAATCTTGGGAGCGGAGTGCTATATCAACGCCGCATGACATCATGTGACGTCACATGAGCGGGAACATGCAAAAACGTGAAACGACATTCTAAACACTCGGCACAGTGAGGGGAGCTAAACAACGGGTCATATGATGACGTCACATGATGTCACTAGCCCCGCTCCACGAAAAACGAGGGCAATAACAGCATGCAAGGTATCGAAACGCTCATCTCCCAAAGTACAATCGCGTCTCGCAGTCACCACTATAAAAGGCAGACACCCGGTGATCAGTTTTGCACCATAAAGCATTAGTCACATTTTCATAGCATAACAGTTTAATTAAAGGTAAAGATTGTTCTATCCAAGACAATAAACACATACACAATACCAGAGGTGGTAAAAAAAACCACAGTAAGATACAGTAAAACCCCGTTGTACGAGCATAAGTCGTTCTTGAAAATTGCTCGTAGGTCCATTTGCTCGTAGGTTCGAACTGATTTTCCACATAACAATGAATGTAAAAGTGATTTAATCCGTTCCGAGACCTCATTCGATCGCTTATTTCTGCACTTATAAAGTATTTGTAGCCTATTTTAACAAATATATATATATATATATATATATATATATATATATATATATATATATATATATATATATAATTGAACACTTACCCATGTGGTAGCGGTTGATTGCGAGTGTGAGATGCACACCACGCTCGTAACCTCCTCGGTTTCCATGGTAATTCTATTTACTTTCGTTTTCACAGCACCATCACTGATTTTATTGGGAGAAATTCTTCAAGATTTCTAGTGAAATAAAAATATAAAACTAAAAAAAGTTAAGTTTTTGCTGCACTGAACAACGAGAGCGACTGAGTGATATGTCATCAACTAAGCGACTGATGCGACCCTCCGCCGAAAACAGGGAACCTGCAGCGTGAGTTTACGCGTGCCTTCGAAATTTGCTCGTGAAACAGGGTAAAATTTTGCGAGCGAGTTTGCTTGTATCTCCGTTTGCTCGTACTATAGGTTGCTCGTACAACGGGGTTTTACTGTATTAATGTTTAAAAAAACTCTGGTAAAATTTGAAGTACTGAATATATTTTTTTTGCTCAAGTTAAAGTAAATAAGTTCGGGCTCTGACATGTAATTAAGTAACAAGTAGCCATTACTACTACCTGTTTTAGTGTCACTCTAACTGGACCTCACATTATATTTATATTAGGGCTGTCAATCGATTAAAATATTTAATCCCAACTTAATCGCACATTTCTGTTCTGAATGTACCATATATTAATGTTTTTAATACTTTAAGTAACATGGACATGGAGAAATATGGAAGCTTTATGCAAATGTATGTTTATTATTATTGAAACCAAACTCAATATAGAGCATGAAGACAAAAAATTATTCTAAATGTTTTTAGATAATTAAGTAATTACGGTGTTTTAAATTACGTAAATCATCAGGACACCAAACGGAACTTTTCTATGTTTCCACACGGAAGGTTAACAAGGTGATACCGGAAAAAAATTTACCACATCTTTCATCCAGATAACATAATCGGAGAACATTCTATGGTTTATTTAAAATAAGACATTTTGAGCTTTCTATTCATATATTTATTATGTCTGTAAGGCAAGTATTCACTGAGAAATCAATAAGTTGTTTTATTTATGTGCCTCCTGTCTGTTTTCTTTATTTTACAAATGCACAGAGATTTGTTGTTATTCTGAGTGTATTCGAATAAAAGTAGACCCTTTACAGATGTGAATGATGTATTGCTCTTATCTGAACGATTAAAAAGACAGTAATTTAAGTTAGTTTTAGCATAATGAAGAAAAAATGCCGGTGTGTTTGTCGACCCCAGAGGGTTAATTGCCCAATGTGCATCATGGTGGATTGTGGTGTTTAATTTGAGACTTAGCTCATCAGTAAAACATGTTTAGTGATTAAAATTATCATATTATTATATAAAGTTTATTTATTTATTCCATATCTGAGTAAAGAAAGGACTTCTCATTTGTATTTATTTATTTATTTATTTATACATACTTTTAATAAAAATAGGCGAACAGAAATGCGTGCTGAATTAACCGCCCGTTAATAAAATTTATGTCGTTAAAATGAATTTGCATTTGAATTTACACATCCCTTTATGTATATATGTTTAACGGGTATCTGCGAGAGTGAAAGGGAAAGTTTATAGGACTGACGATCCACTGTGGGGACTATGTCACCAAACAGATTAAAACTAAAGTAACAAGTCTGGTTTAAAAATGTAAGAAGTAGAAAAAAAATCAGAAAAATAAACAATGAAGTAAAGTACTGATACCAGAAAAATCTACAGTAAAAAAGGACAGTAACAAAGTATTTGTACTTCATTACTTCCCACCTCTGAACAATACACAATAGTACAATCAAATAGTCACAATATCACATTTGTGAGGAATCTCAGGTTGTTTGGAAATGGCCTTATAACCCTTCCCAGGCTGATACAGTTGTTTTTGTTTGAGGTTGCCTAATGTAGAGACACACCTCAGAGTTTCCTGAGGTAGTCACACTTCTTGGTGATTAACTAATCTTTTGCTTTTATTAGTAACAACTGGTTCCCTTAACGATTGTTGTAGTAGGATAGGAGTACTTACTTTTTTCCACCTACTTTTTGAATATTGGTTTACTCTTCAAAAATTGCAACATATATTTATGCACTTAACAGTAAACACACAAACACTATACACAATCATACAGTCAAATAGTCACAACAGTGTTGTGAACAAAATGTAACCAAGAACACATTTTAACTTTGAACTTTTATTTGTTCCAAAAAAATAAATAAAATAATACTTGATTCAATATAAATTCTAAAATTCTTATGTTTCTAAAATGCAAATATTCTTTAGCAATTTCTTGATCTGCATGCTGGTGAAATAAAAGAAATATGCTGTGCACTATTATTGTAGATTTAGAGAATGTAAAATTAGCAATAATTAAATTTCATAATTGAATACAGAGGTCACAATCATGATCGTAGATCAATTTGAACAAAATAACGATGGCAACACATAGAGTAGTTTTGATTTCAGTCAATTTTGTCAAAAAAGTAAACCCGTCAAACTGCATGCTGATTGGGATGTTACAGCTAAACACACTGAATAACTCTTGCAGAATGAATGATAGGAGCAATAAGGAGGTCTAAATTAGCATCATACATGCAGAGAAGGAAGAAAGGGGCAGAACACAGTCATGTGTCTATAGTACTACAAGCGGTAGGTATGGTTTAAGGGAAGGAACCTTTCTTATAGGATTCACAAGGGGGAACATGGTGGCATTAAAATGTTATCCTTCACATTTTTTAGCATTGAAGCAGCACTGCCAACAAACAGTCATACATTGTATTTGAAATAAACTCGAAGAAGGGGATGGTCTTAGATCTGTCTAGGTCTTATGTTTCTAAGATTATCAATATTTAGAATAAGCTAGTGATGAATAAGCAAATCACACTTTTAACCTATGGAATTTGTTTCTCTTTCATTTTAAAATCTACCACCGTAACTCATTTCTTCTTCAAACACTGAGCACCATCAGTGGTAGTCATAGCCTCTGAGGCCTGAAGGTAAATCTTTGCAGAAGAGCCAGTTCCTATCCCAAACCCAGCGTACAAGGGCTGGGTGAATGCAGTTGTGACTTTATGAATTAGGGTCATTTTATCAGAAACACTGTAAATGGACAGAGTTCCTGCCTTTTGGTCAAGATAAACTCCAATTCTTTGGGAAATTGGACCAGAGACATTAATCTTGGTATTATTTTGCCAAAAACAGTATCCTTTAGGATATCGAACTAATCTCCATGACTGTGTGTTATGTCCAAAACGAGACTCGTTTTGCGATCCTTTTCTGTTAATGCTTTTATAAGATACAGCAATGGAAACTCCATTTTTACCATTAACCTCAACCTCCCAGTAAGCACGTGGAGGCATTCTCTGCTTACAGAGCACTTGTAGAAACTCTGCAAATCGCTCAGGATGATCAGGGTATTCATGCTTCCGATTACCAGATGTCACATACGTGTTATCATTGGCCAGCTCGAGGAAACAATGTGCTGTATTGGGATCAAGTGATAGCTCACAAGTATCTGGAAGAATGATAAAGAACAATAAAATAATAATTAATAACAGTGACATAACACTTATGTAACTTGAATAAAGGTGATAAAAGGTTTATGATATTTGAATCAGGAAGTGGAAAAATGAAAAGCATAATATAATATTTTACTTAATGCAGTGACACATTTATGAGGAATCTCAGATTGTTTGGAAACGACCTTATAACTCTTCCCATAACGATCAGTATTAATAATCGTTTTTTTGAGGTTGGTTGGTGTAGAGATACATCTTTAACCTTGATGATTAAAAAATATTGTTCATTTTATTAGTAAAAACTGCCTGCTAACTACTCTTTCAATGATAGTAGTTATTTTTTCGCACCTGTTTTTTGAATGTTGGGTTAAAAATTGCTACATATATTTGTGCACTTTAATGTTTTTTCATATTAGTGTTGTTGTGGTCACCTAATGTTTCTCACACACACACACACACACACACACACACACACACACACACACACACACACACATATATATATATATATATATATATATATATATATATATATATATATATATATATATATATATATATATTTGCATATGAGCAAAAGATTTTACCAAATATAGATTGGGTCACATGACTTGGTTCATGGTTTAAGATCATTCAGTCATCCTGATGCAAACCCTAATGGATGCCCAAGGCGCATTTACTTTAATATGATAAATGATAATAAAAGTAAAAGTCAAAATACTATTTACGACCAATATATATAGAAGCTGATGAAAAAGAAAAGCTCACTTGTATTTTCATAATGCTTTTATGAAATGTTAAACTGTACATATATCTTGTGAGATGTTGCCAGATTAAGCACAGTTAAAAGATTGAGGGTAAAGTTTTTTTTATATAATAATATATAATAATATACAGACAGAATATATAATAATAGACATAATATACACCTATTCTTAATACTGTGAATTATTTTTTCTTTGATCTTCAAGAAATCAGATTTAAGCTTGTAAACACTACAAAAAGCATGATCCTCGTAAATCCTTCCTTCTAGGAGAGACTTGTCTTGATGCATATAAGAAAAACCTTTCCAATATTTCCAGGGTTTCGGCACTGAAAAAAATTTACTAGTTTCTAGGTCTCTCTTGTATCTCTACACTACAAAATGCATTACACTTTTTTCAAGCTACTTCAATGGCATTATGAACAAAAATAAGTGGACCAATCATATGAAAATAAATGATGTATGTCTTATTATGTACAATTTCCTCAATGTCTCTTGTACCTTATTAGATGATCTCAAATTAAATCATGTCATGTGACATGCTCAGAAGACCAAGATTAGTCTCTAATGAATAATAACAGTATTTGTGTAACATTTTGAATGATTCCTTTAAAATAATGAACAAAGCGAACATATCCTGTGCTAAACACTGCCTATGTGTATTATTCCCAAAATGGCAGCTTATTACAATGGGCTATGAACAGATTTATGTTTTAATTAATCAAGATCACTATTTACACCAATGAAACTTACATTTCAGGAATTCCGCCCTGGTCTTTGGCTCAGGCATTACAATGATCTGGTTGAAGATCACTACTGAAACAAACAAACAAACAAACAAATAAATCAAATGTACACCTGATAGTCACACCCCAAAACAATTACCTTGGTGAACATCCCATTCCAAACCATAAGCATTAATGTGGAGTTATAATTTAATTCTTCTAGAAAAGCTTTTTTCACTAGATTTTGGATTATGTTCATAAGGATTTCTGTTTATTAAGCCACAAGAGCAAAAGTTATGTATATTAAGGAACCTTAGTTCATAGGCATTCATGTTCAAGTACAGTTATGTTCTTCAAGTTTGTCTGTGATGGTCATTCTCTGATGGTCAGATGTCCAGGAAATTAAGGTGATATAGAATGTTATTTGAATCCATATCAAATGCTCACCATTTTCTGAAATATTCTCAACTTTTTCCTTGCAGAATTCTTCTACTTCCTCCTTTAATTGGATGATAGATTTCTTAAAATTGTCGAATGACGACTGGCGATTGTAATCCACCTTGAAAGAATCATCAGTTTCCAGTTCAGAACCCAGGAACTGAAATCTCTAAAACAGACAGACAGACAGAAAGACAGAGAGAGTGAGAGAGTGAGAGAGAGAGAGAGAGAGAGAGAGAGAGAGAGAAAGAAAAGCAGGATAAACCACTTGTAATGTGTTACTATTTTTCCATAGTCTAAAATCTTTTACACTTATCTTAATTTCGACAGTTAAAAACATTGGGTTATGCATGCAGGTTGCAGATGTATTTCCTCTTTGGCATTGTGCTAGTACACCTGAATGCTCCAGACAAGCAAACTGATAAAGCTTGGGCTTTTATAGAGTTGGTCACACTTGATCATCATCAATTAGTCAAAGGAACTTTATTAGCAACACCTGGCTGCTTCTTAGCCCCTTAAATCCTATCTTAGAGGTTAAGGTGTACTTAGTTTTTACACAAGTTTTTGTCATATGGAATTATTCATCTGATATTGCATTTACCTAACTTTAAAACCTGATAAGACCAGGTGATTTTTGATTATGTCCTGGTATGTAAAACTGTAGAACTCAAAGACTATAAAAGTGACCCCACTTTTATTTTCACAAGACTGTAATTGAGTGCCTTGCTCAAGGGCACAGAAGTTGCAGCTTGATCGTGCTGAAATTTGAACACCGTAACCCAAGCTATAATGAGCTATAATTCCCCAGCTCATCCAAAAGTTCTTCAGTGGGGTTGAGATCAGGGCTCTGTGCAGAACACTTAAGTTCTTCTAGTCTGGTCAGATGTCTACATACAATACGTTTGACTGTACTGTTTATTTTTAGAATGAACCATGGTTACAGGTTGCTAATGAACATTAATCATAATCACATTTGGTCAGTAGCTGAGTTAATTTTTTAATTTAGTCTAGAAACACAAGTTCAGAACATAATTTTTACATTCATTTGACAGGTTTTATGTGTACAGTAAGATCATGCGATGTAAACACCTTAGAAAGAAAGAGACTGTGTTAACTCTGACTGATTCCCAATATAATATGATGCAATATTCCATCCAAAGATTACAATGGCTTATAGAATTGTCTAATAGGTATAAAAATTGGGTAAATCATTGGGTATGACCATTAGATCTCATCCCAACTAAGCATATATAAAACATTTTAAACTGAAGTGTTAGACATTGCTCTTTACAACAATTATGAAAACCCCTCTTCTGGAGGCTTGACAGCCTAAAAAGACATGTGATGTTACCTGGAGAAAATGGACGTATCCACTGGTTTGTGACAACTTTTCTAGCTGGGCTTGTTTTTTCTTAACGTCAGCGATCTCCGTCTCTAGCTGTTTCAGTACTTCTGCAGTTTGAGCCAGTTCAGCTTTCTCTTGAGCTCTGATCAGGTTGGTGACCTCAGATCGTCTTTTCTCAATAGACATGAGAAGCTCGTTGAAGATTTTCTCAGTGTCTTCAACTGCTTCTTGTGCAGACCGCTGCAAAAAGAAGAAAAGACAGTTGGGAGAGGAGGAAAATATGGAAATTGCACTAGACTTTCAAATGTGTTCTAATTGTTGTTTGTGGCACACAGAAAAATCATGGTAAAGAAATGTACTTAAAAGAATACAAATGCTTTGTTGCTTGTACAGCTTGAACATTGGCACATTTATGTCCTGATATGGTTTCAAATTCCATCCTGATATTTTTCCATATTCTTCCATAAACCTTCACTGATGTTCTGCATGTGGGGTGTATGATCAGGACACAAAGGATACAAAGGTACATTTCTACCACTAGGGGCGCATAAATGTTCTTTTATAGGTACAAACAAGAAGGTACAAAAATGTGGCAATGTTCAGAGGTGAGATTAAAATGAATGTTTGTTTTTTTTACTTTTTGACATGATACTGTAATTTTTTGAAGATCCTTTTTGAAAGATCGCTTTGCTCCGTTGCCTTCTGTTTCATTCTGGTTCAAAATCTGATTCGTATTTTAGTAAAGAAAGTCATATTGAAACTTGTTATGGAGTAAGTTTTGCAGTCAAGTATCTGCGGTTTTACACAAGTATGATTATCGGTTTTTCTTTATAGACAGGAGGCGGAGCTGGAGGTAGCAGAGGTGAAGATTTAGAGGTTTTCGTTGGGAGTGATGAGGATGGACAGAATTAGAAATTAGTTTATAAGAGGGACAGCGCATGTAAGACATTTTGGTGACAAGGTGATGGAGGTGAGATTGAGATGGTTTGGACATGTGCAGAGGAGGGACATGGGGTATATCAGTAGAAGAATGCTGAGGATGGAGTAACCAGGAAGGAGGAAAAGAGGAAGACAAGGAGGAGGTTTATGGATGTGGTGAGGGAGGACATGCAGGTAGTTGGGTTGAAAGAGGCAGATGTAGTGACTGTACTAACTGGAAACATTTGTTTGCCAAATGCCATAAATGTAATTTTTTCTCCAAAGTTAATCGAAATAAACCTTATAACAATACAATTCTACTTAGACATTCTTTCCCTTATATACAATATTCATATGTTCATATGTGCAATGTTCATAAAGTCTTCAGACTGTTTACTTCAAGTTTGGAACTTTTTGGAACTTTTTTCCTTTTCTTTTTTTCCCCCATTCTTTTTCTCTATTTATTTTATCAGTAGACAGAATCAAGACAGAATCAAGGATTTTTTTTTTTTTCAAAATACAATACTACTGATTTTATTTTATTATTAGCACTTTTTTTTATTCTATGTAAAAACGTTTTATATGGCAGGTTTAGCATCAATGTGCACGAGCTGAGTAGCACACAGGCCAAAAGTGAGAAGTGAAATTTGTCATGCTTACCTTGTAGGCATCTATAACATCCTTCAACTCCTGCAGCGTCTTCTCTCTCATTTTAATTTTAGTCTGATATTTGTGCTGTAGATCCTTAAAGTAGCTCTGTTAATGCAAAAGGTATTTAGTCACTTTTAAGTATGGACACAAAGAGCAAGCTTCAAATGATTCTACTCTACTTTATGTGTGTAATTTCAAAGCAGTTTGCAATTACACACTGAGCACATACCTGTTTTTTGATCCACTCTTCTTGAACTGGGACTATATCGTGATCTCCATGTTTGTCCACTGAACACTGGTAGCAAATCACTCTCTGGTCATTGCGGCAGAACATCTCAAGAAGCTTGTTATGTTGAGCACATGTTTTCTCATGGAGGTTACCCAGGGCTTTGATGAGCGTGTGCTTCTTGAAGGCAGGTGATTCATGATGAGCCTGAACATGCACATCGCAGTATGAGGCCAGGCATGTCAGGCAGGACTTCACCGCTTTCTCTTTCACCCCAATGCAAGAATCACACTCCACATCTTCAGCTTCAATGGAAATGATGTCTAAAGCTTGAGCAAATGATGTCTGATGTTCTTGCTTCTCCAGTCTGGCTATAATCTCAGTCAGCACATTGTTCTTGCGGAGGACAGGTCTTGGAGTGAACGTCTCTCTGCATTGTGGACAGCTGTAGGCTTTCTTCTGGTCTTTTGCATCCCAATAGCCATTGATGCACACCATGCAGAAACTGTGTCCACATGGAGTAGTCACAGGCTTGTTTAGTAGACTCAGGCAGATTGAACAATTCAAATGTTCCTGACCGATTGAAATGCTTGCTTCTGCCATTTTGCTGCACACGGAGGTTTATTATCACTTTCGTTTTCTCTGAAATGACTTAGAGGAGTCTCTGAGTCAAAGTAAAAGCAAAAGCACTTTATTATTCATGGATCTAGAATTTGTGACGAGTACCGAACAAGTAGGTGGTAACATTTTGAACCATTTTAGGACCCGTGATTTAGGATTAAAATGCACAGAAAGCACAAAAAGAGAAAGCTAGGGCACTATGTTCTCGAGCCAACATGAGACTCAGCTACAGGACTAACATAGTTTCAAGTTTAACTGCAGAAATATGTAAAGAGAATTGGTATAATAAAAAAAGAAATGAAATAAGTAAATTAGCTAACGAATTAGTTTTTTTCCCTTCTACTCTTATTGCAATACTACTTCTTCCCATTAGGGGTCGCCAAAGCGGATCATATTGCAGTACTACTGTATCTGTGAATCAACCTGTCTAATACTATGTTAATTTGTCATTTTACTGCACAATTATTTGAAAAGAAAAATGCCAAAATCACTTTAGCAACAAAACTTTAGTAACTCTTTGGGCACTAAAGGGAAAGAAATGATGAGGGGTAGAATTCAGGCAGGTGGGTTAAAATAGGCCGGCTCAAATAATACCCCCCTGACTACTAAAGCTGTCCATGTTAATAGAATGAAAAGTAGTGTTTTACACGTTCAATATTACTTGTGCAAGTGTATCTGACCCATTTTAGTGACTCTTTGGATATGCAGACAGAAGAAATAGGGGGTAAAATCAAGGCAGGTGGGTTCAAAAAGCAAATGATTAATGAGTTTATACTGCCATCTACAGGAGACTGCATACGTTTTTGTCAAATTTAACTTGGTGGAAGCATTTGACTGAACTTTCCGTGTTGTGAGTGCCATCTACAGGGGGGGCAGGGGGGATGTAGTCTTCATCCAGGAGAGTCGGAATTAGGCGAAACACTGGTCCCAATCACAAACCTGAATTCCATACCAGATCAATCGAGGCCCAGGTTTACCAACGACCACCATGGGTATTGTTAGCCAACAGGGAACCGGTGGAAATTGGGCTACTGTTGGCCAAAGGAGAGGAGGAAGATGTCTACAGAGACAGCAGGGAAAGGAGAAATGGAGGAGATGGGAGGTTTGGGTTGGTACTTTAAATGTTGGTAATATGACTGGTAAAGGGAGAGAGATATGATGAGCTGATATGATGGAGAGTAGAAAGGTAGATATGTTGTATGTTCAGGAGACCAAGTGGAAAGGAAGTAAGGCCAGAAACATTGGAGGTAGGTTTAAATTGTTGTACCATGGTGTGGATGGAAAGAGAAATGGTGTAGGGGTGATTCTGAAGTAAAAGTACAGTAAGAATGTAGTGGAAGTGAAGAGAGTTTTTGATGATGAACATGAAGCTGGATGTTGAAGGGGTGATGATAAATGATAAAAAAGGAGGAAGTGAGAGCAGCGATTAGGAGGATGAAGAGTGGAAAGTTGGTTGGGCCAGATGACATACCGGTAGAAGCATGAAGATGTTTAGGAGAGATGGCAGTGGAGTTTTTAACCAGGTTGTTCAACAAGATTTTGGAAGGTGAGGATGCCTGAGGAATGGAGAAGGAGTGTGCTGGAACCGATCTTTAAGAATAAGGGAGATGTGCAGACATGCAGTAACTACAGGGGTATAAAGCTGATCAGTCACACCATGAAGTTATGGTAAAGAGTAGTAGAAGCCAGGTTGAGAGAAGAGGTGACCATCTGTGAGCAACAGTATGGTTTCTTGCCTAGGAAGAGCACCACAGATGCCTTATTTGCTTTAAGAATGTTGATGGAAAAGTATAGAAAAGACAGGGTGTAGAGGGAGGAGTTGTGGTATTGTAGGAGGAAGTCAGGTGTGTCAGAGAAGTATGTGAGGGTGGTGCAGGACATGTATTAGGACAGTGTGACAGCAGTGAAGTGTGCAGTAGGAACGACAGACTGGTTCAAGTTGGAGGTTGGACTGTATCAGGGATCGGCTCTGAGCCCTTTCCTGTTTGCAGTGGTGATGGACAGGTTGACGGACGAGGTCAGACAGGAGTCTCTGTGGACTATGATGTTTACGGATGATATAGTGATTTGTGGTGAGAGTAGTGAGCAGGTGGAGAAGAGCCTGGAGAGGTAGAGGTACGTGCTGGAGAGAAGGAGAATGAAAGTCAGTAGGAGTAAGACAGAGTACATGTGTGTGAATGAGAGGGAGGGCAGTGGAGTGGTGAAGGGGAGATTGCAGGGAGAAGAGGTGGAAAAGGTGGATGAGTTTAAGTACCTGTGGTCAACTGTGCAAAGTAAACACAAACGAGTGCGGTGCGGGACAACATGTGATGGGTGAACGCGGGTGTCTTAATTAAATCTTAAATATTTGAGCGGGACTGAAAAATAGGTCCCGTGCTGGTCTCTAGTGCAAGAAGGCTTGGGTAGGTGTGTATTAAATTGATATTTTAAATGTGGTTTTAATTTATTATTAAAGTACATCTGTTTAAACTCTGTCTCATATGCTGAGTCAGCTGTAGTCGAACCTGGGTGCCTTGTTGAATATTATTTCTCTGTAGAGGGGGGTTTCCTGGTAGAAAAACTAAACAAAAATTTGGAAATCCTTGGGATTAAGTATGACCTCCTGGCACCACACAATCACAGTGAGAACATGCTAAATTCCGCATAGACCTTACTCAAAGCTCAGGATCGAACCCCTGAGGATTTAGTCATTATTTACAAAAATAGAATGTATATATAATATATAATATTTTAGTACTTGTATCAGATGTTTAATTTGATCAGATAAAATTAAAAATACAAATACAAAACCAAATACACATTTTGCTAACATAAAAGAAAGCACAGACACACACACACACACACACACACACACACACACACACACACACACTTTCATATCATTTGACTTGTAGCACAAAAACAAATTCTCTTCCAGAATTAATATAGGCATAAAACAAACAAACAAAAACTATAGGCATAAAACAAACAAAAAACTATTTCTACAGGCTGCATTAATAACTTACATACGAAATAAATAAATATTAATATAAACAGGATTTGAACAACTTTTACAATTGTTAGCCCAGAACTAAGCAGTGACCCACTTACTTACTTAAATACTGGCTTCACAATGTTGGTTGTGGTTGTTTTTCACCTTAGGTTTCTTGTTTACATTATATATTTTTTTTATGTTCATGTGTTTTTGTTACTTGTTACCAGCTCTTTTTTATTTGCATTATAAATTATAAAGTATTTCCGTGCATGCATCCACTGTGCTTTCTATATGACACACAACTAAATAATAAATTACAAAGCATGTGTTTTACACCCGCGGACCCCAGCGTTTTTTGCGCCACGGACCGGTTTAATGTTAGACAAAATTTTCACAAACCGGCCTTTAAGGTGTGGCGGATAAATATAACAAAATAAAATGATACGATCGGCATAAAAACTGGTATTTTCTAAATATAATAATAAATGTGATTCCACTGTGTTGTTTTTTGTAAATTTTTCTAGTTTGGGGGTTTCAATTTAGCGGTAAATGTTTTACCGGCTGGAGCAATCCCTTTTAAGAAGGTAGTGGATGAAGGTAAATCATCGTTCAGAATCAGATAATAAATAAAACGGAAAAAATTGTAAGTTATGTAAGTTTTCTTTCTGTGCAGCCCGGTAACAATTGACCCATAGACCGGTGCCGGTCTGCGGCCCGGTGGTTGGGGACCAATGATTTACACAACTGCATAATACATTTCCCATAATACATATTTAGATGGATGAAAAAGCTTTCGTCATTCTACAGAGTAACACAACTTAGCAGTGGCAAGTGCATTGACCCAGAAACCAGGGTAAAGCGCCTCAGTGAACATGGTCTGGACTCTGTAGAGGAGAGTCATTGTGTCAGAGACGCTGAAAAATGACAGAGTTCCTGCACTGTGGTCTAAATACACTCCAATTCTAAATGATAACGGACCACAGATCTTGGTCTGAACGTCGTTGTGCCAGACCGACAACGTGGAGCTACATTCCAGACTCCAGGACTGAGCATTGTGTCCAAACCAGCATTCCTTCCCACGTCCTTTTCTGCAGATCCCTTTATACGATACTGAGATGTACACCCATCCACCCCTGCTCCATTCAACCTCCCAGTAACAGCGTCCACTTACACTCTGTTTACACAGCACCTGACCATAACCACCAAATCTGTCTGGATGACTTGGGTATTGGTTTAATCCCCCACTGCGGGACACTTTCCTGTAATTCTCTGAAAGCCATAGTGCCTCATTTGCCGTGTTAGGGTCCAGGGTCAGGTGACAAAAATCTAAAGAACATTAAAAAAAAATTATTCAAACATGATATATACTGTATATTTCCACATATTTAGTTATAAAACCTAAAACACACACACACACACAAACACACACATTATATATATATATATATATATATATATATATATATATATATAAACGTTCATTTACACTTACACTGAAGAAATTCCTCTCTGGTCTTTGGTTCACTGGGTAAAATCATCTGAATCTTGGCAACTATTAAGGTATAATGACAAATATACAAGTTATGACCCTAAATGCATAATTTTGTGTATTTCAAAGGTAACATTAAAATATACAGGATTCATGTTTTACTACCAAATAAAAAAATATTCATAAACTTGTCACTGTAGTTAATAAATTACTAAATCATTGAATTCTACTGATAGACAACTAGTTAGCTATCTGTTTCTATAACAATAAGTCAGTCCATCACTTAAAAGGTAAACACCAATAAATCATAGGTGACCAAATCTTCCATCATTATCAGCACTGACATGCATTTTACATTCGATGGCCTAAAGTATGTGTAGACCTGAACATCACACCCAAATGTGGATCTTGCCACAAATTGCATACACTGTAAATAGATGATTTTGCACGTTGTTACGCTATAATTTCCCTTCACTATAATTACACTTTACAAGCCTGATCCAGCATGACATTTCTCCTGTACACCAGGTTTATCATGAACACAAGTTTGGAGTGCAAGAAATAGTGTCTTGCACAAAGCCCTGAACTTAACTTCACTGATCACTTTTTTTTTTTTTTTTAAAGATGAACTGGAACACCGATTAAACCTCAGATCTCTTCATCAACATCCTAATGATCACAAATCTGCACAGATATAACAGCTAAAAGGAACTTAATCTTGAATGAGATGTTTACTATTTACATATAGATGTGAGGGTCAGGTGTCCACAAACTTTTGTTCGTATAGCCTACATGGGCACTGATATGTTTATCAAGAAAACCAGTGTTGATCATATTTCGAACACTAGGTTGAGCAGTGGTGAAAAGTGTTTGAGAAAATGTACTGCGCTACTGTACTGAAGTAATTTTTGGGTCAGTTTTACTGAGTATCAAAGATAAAAGCACTTTTTACTCTCTATTAAACTACATTTATGATTCAATATGTACTTTTTAGTGCACAATATTTGAACTGAAAATGACTGTTGACATTTACATTTTGCGCCTCTACCGAAGATGTCATTAAGGCTCGACACTCCCCTACCCGCATCTGCTGCCTGTAAGCGACTTTGTAGCACCACCGGACTCATTTTTAGTCCAAAAAGAGATTGAATAAACTCCAAAAACTTGAAGAAGAACCAGCTTTTGTTGAAGTTTAATACAAAATAAAATATTGCTCCTTTTAGATTGAGAGCTGCATCAAATCTCTGTCTCTGGTTTTACCTTCATTTGTCCATTAAATATTGCACCTTTACACTACCATAATACATATATTGTATTTTTGTATATTTATATTTATACATTTTATACATTTTTATACATTTCATTGATCCTGTACTTGTACTCTGCACAATGACAATAAAGTAAAATATAATCTTATCTAATCTAACATGGTGGACCAATCAGGTAGGAGTGTCTAATAAAGTAACTTTTCCCTTGGGGTCATAAAAACCCTTTCTTTTTGTAGTAAAAGAATAATAGTAATAGAAGAGGAAACAACATGATACATATATATGTATTGTTTTTTACACCATAATTATATGCACATGTAAGTATACAGTTTTATGTAAGTATATTCGTTTTATGAAGTTTTTTTGTTTTACCATTTGGGTTGATTTTGTTGAATTCTTTTTTGCAGAATTTCTCAAATTGCTCTTTCAGGTCAGATAGACTTTTCCTCATGCCGTCAAAAGAAATATGTTGATTGATCGTCATCCTGGGTAAGTCCTTAGTTTTAGGAGTGGAACACATGGACTGAAAACTCTGTATTAAAACCATAAATAAAGGGAATTCTTGTGAAAATAAGATCAGACTAGCAGATATGGGTGTGTTAGGGTGGCAGCATTAAAGAATGTTCTCTTGTACATTAGGGTTTGACAAAGACATTTTGTAATTACTACATTTACATGACTAATCACATGTTTACTGTAGAGGTTGAACTTCCACAAAGGTCATACCTGGAGGAAATGCACATGGTCCTCTGTGTCCAATAGCAGTTCCAGCTCAGTGTCTTTCTTCTTAAGGTCAGCAATCTCTTGTTCCAGCTGCTTCTGCAGTCCCACAGCTTGATCCAGTTCAACTTTCTCCTGCTCTCTGATAAGCTCGGTTATCTCATAACACTTTTCTTGAATGACGGTAAACAGCTCAGTAAAGATTCTCTCATTTTCCTCCACTGCTGCCTGTGAAGAGCTCTGGTAAGAGAAGAATGTATGAGTTCCAGCCCCTAAATAAGTTGTTTGGCTCGTATTTACAGAAAAAAACTGACTGAAATTCATCGCTCCAGCAATCCTAGGATTGGTACCTACCTTAAGAGTGTTTACAGCCTGTTTAAGGTCTTGCAGTTTCTTCTCCTTCTCAAGGATTTTCTGCTGCGATTTCCTCTGCATGTCTCTTATCTGCTTCTGTGGTAGATTATGATTTGTAAAGGACATGTATGGAATAGGGAAAGGAATAAAACTATCAGCCAGCAATTAAACAAGCCTTATGCATTATATAAAAAAAAACAAAAAAACAATATTGTTGTTATTGAAGTGAACATGTCTATTCAAACGTCTCATATCAGATTACAGTTTCTTACAAATCACAAAACACTCTTTGTACCTGTTTTTCGGTTCTTTCCGAAGCAACCGATGTGGCATTGTGGCCTTTATGGTCATCCAACATACACAATGCACAAATGATTTTCTGGTCTGTTCGACAGTAGAAATCTACCAACTTGTCATGACGCGCACAGACTTTATCTTGAAGATGTTTGCATGCCTGGACCAGCTTATGCTTCTTAAAAACAGGAGATTCGAAGTGAGACACGAGATGAGTTTTACAGAAAGAAGCCAGGCACACCAGACATGACTTGACTGCCTTTTCTCTGCTCCCAGTACAAATATCACATTCCACATCTCCCCATTCTGAGCTGTAATAAGTAGCAGAAGCGGCGCTTATGTCTTTCAACTTGAGCTTTTCCACAACTTCAGCCATAGCATTATTCCTACGCAGTACAGGTCTCGGCATGAACGTCTCTCTGCACTGGGGGCAGCTGTATACCCCCTTCTGAAGAGGCTGATCCCAAAAGTCATTAATACACACCATACAAAAGCTGTGGCCGCATGGAGTAGTTACTGGATCCTTCAGCAAATCAAGGCAGATTGAACAGCTGAACTGAAGATGGTCCACTGAAATATTGCTGTCCTCAGCCATTTTACTAACATCAGAGAGAGAAAGAGAGCAGAGTTAAAGTGTTTTTACTTCCTTTAGTTGAAGTGCTCACTTCCTGATTATAGTGGTAGGTAGGTGGGACAAAGACAGGCATACCTTCAGGATCACTGTGGGTGTGACTGACATGTCAAATGAGGTGTTTCCAACTAAGTTTTTTTTTTTTTGAACACTGCATAGATCTGTTTTGTTGCAGTAATCCCCCTTCCCAACTTAAAAAAAAAAATAAAAAATTATAATAGTTCAATATTATAGGGTAGGATCAAGTGAAATATATAATGAAAGCAACACAGTAAATAGAGGACACTACACATTTATGTTGCATTTAAGATTTCCTTAAAATTATACAGTTTAACACTGCTTATTTAATACATTTGCTAAAATGGCAACTAGCCAATTTGCTTACTATTATTAAAAGATTGATTATTTACCTTGATTAGTTTCCATCATTTAGATATAGCCTGTTAATACACCCTATACCTGGACCTGATTCACTTTCTCCTGTTTTCTTTTTACCCCATTCAAATAGAAATTATATAGACAAAGAATGTATTTTGTAGCTAATGACCTCTTGATTTTCAACACCAAATCATGGATCGTCTGTAAAAATGCACTCTAAATAATATATATATATTTCCTGAGATTAGATAGTGCTTTAAGAACTGATTAATTTTCTAAACAATTTGCTGCACTACCAGAAACCAAATGATTATATGGTATATTATATCTCTAAACGAGTCTACACCGGCAGGATATGTTTATAAGCATGAGCCCTGTCAGACTGGTCGTGCGGGTGGTGTAGCTACCATTTATAGTGCCCTTCTTAATGTTAGTCAAAAATTAGGATTCAGGTCTCAATCATTTGAAGTGCTTGTTCTTAAATTTGTACTTTCAGACATACATAGAAAACCCCTACTATCTCTCGCTCTGGTCACCGTGTACAGACCCCCAGGACCCTACACTGATTTTCATCAAAAGTTTGCTCGTTTTCTTTTGGACCTTTTTCAGACCCCAATTTTGATAAAGTGCTGCTTGTAGGAGATTTTAATATGCATGTAGATGATGCAAACGATGCCCTAGGACTATCATTTGTGGACTTATTAAACTCTTTTGGGTTAAACAAAACATCACCAGACCAACTCATCGTTTTAATCACACACTAAACTTAATAATATCCCACAGACCAGACGTCACTGATATAGATATTTTACCTCAGAGTGATGACATCACAGACCACTACCTCATATTGTACACACTACCGGTAGAGCAGATTAGCCGTGTTTCACCGTGTTATCAACTTGGTAGGACTATTGTTCCGACCACTAAGGACAGATTCATAAATAACCTGCCTAATTTATCTCAATTTTTCACTAAACCCATAAATGCTAATAATCTTGATGAAATGGCTAACAACATAGAGCTTATCCTCACTACGCATGCCCTCAAGAGAACAGTCCGTAATCTGGAAAGAAAATGAAGGAAAACTAAATTGGAAGTATTTAGAATTCTGTATGAAGACAGTATGCTCAGCTACAGACAGGCGCTAAACACTGAACACCCGAGCAAACTCATAGAAAACAACCAAAACAATCCCAGGTTCCTTTTCAGTAAAGGAGCTAAATTAACAACAAATCAGGTATCTGAAAAATGTATTCCATCACAGTTTAGTAGTGAGGACTTTATGAATTCCTTCACTGAAAAAATGTATAGTATTAAAAAAACATTTGTGGCGGTCCAACCTCTAACAGCATCTCCTGACCCAATCATACCTAAAACTTCACAACTACACTGCTTTACATGTATAGGACAGGAAGAGCTGTATGATGTTATTACCAAAG
Organism: Silurus meridionalis; assembly: GCF_014805685.1. Classification (NCBI taxonomy): domain Eukaryota; kingdom Metazoa; phylum Chordata; class Actinopteri; order Siluriformes; family Siluridae; genus Silurus; species Silurus meridionalis. The sequence continues at coordinate 9,578,350 of NC_060906.1, read as the reverse complement.
CTAAATCAACAACATGTCAATTAGATCCCATTCCCACTCCCAGCTGGTGAGCCTCTTCTGAATATTATTAACTCCTCACTATCTTTAGGTCATGTCCCTAAACCCCTCAAATTATCAGTTATTAAGCCCCTCATTAAGAAACCTAATTTGGATCCAAACACGCTATCAAATTACAGACCCATTTCAAAGCTTCCAAAAGTTTCAGGCAGGTTTTAGGCCCCATCATAGCACAGAAACTGCTTTAGTTAAAATCACTAATGACCTGTTTTAGCTTCAGACCAAGGCTACATCCCTATGTTAGTTTTACTAGATCTTAGTGCTGCATTCGACAATCATTCGATCATGATCTTCTCCTAGATCGCTTACAAAATTACATCGGCATTCAGGGACAGGCATGAAGCTGGTTTAAATCCTACCTGTCTGATCGTATCCATTTTGTAGACTTAAATGAAGAGTTTTGCAGGTTAATGCAAGTGAATTATGGCGTGCCACAAGGTTCAGTTCTAGGACCCCTGCTTTTCACAATATACATGCTTCCCTTAGGAAATTATATTAGACGGCATGGGATTAGCTTCCACTGTTACACTGATGATACCCAGCTATATATCTCATCGCAACCAGACGATACAGCTCAATTCGCTCGGATAACTGAGTGTGTGTAAAAGACTGGATTACTCATAACTTTCTATTATTAAATTCTGATAAGAAGGAGATTTTCCTCATCCAAAAAAATACAGTACACTGAAGCTCCAGCATTTAAACCTGCATTTAGACGGATGTTCTGTAACTACTAGTTCAACAGTAAAAGTTCTGGGAGTTATTTTAGACACCAACTTGTCTTTTAAAAATCATATCAACCATGTTACAAAAACAGCCTTCTTCCACCTTGGAAATATCGCTAAGCTAAGAAACATGTTATCTATATCTGATACAGAGAAGCTGGTCCATGCGTTCATGACCTCCAGGATAGACTACTGTAATGCATTACTAGGTGGTTGAAAATATGATCCCCAATCTTATCATCCCTACACTGGCTACCCGTTTCTAAATTTCGAATTGACTACAAACTACTGCTTCTTACCTTCAGTGTAGTACAGTGGTTTAGCTCTCAATTATCTTTTCATTCTTCTATCACGCTACAATCCGTCACACTCCTTGAGATATCAAAACTCTGGACTTCTAGTAGTTCCTAGAATAGCAAAGTCCACTAAAGGCGGTAGAGCATTCTCACATTTAGCTCTTAAACTTTGGAATAGTCTTCCTGTGGAATAATCTTCCAGTGTTCAGACATACTCTCCCAGTTTAAGTGCAGATTAAAAACGTATCCTTTTAGCAAAGCCTAGACATAACACACATCACATCATAACCTTGTGCTCCAGTACATCTGATTACATGCACATTATCAACTTGTGCTGTTAATATCATGAACCGCAGCTATGCTAAATCCTCTTCACTGCTTCTCTTTCTCTACCATCCCGAGGCATCCAGCTTCAGTCACCTTATGAAGAGTGTGGACCTTTAAAGTAGATGACGACCCCGCAAACATCCCGAACCATCTAGAGACGTACCAGTGCCAATTGGAGTTTTGACATTGGACCTCTGAGTGTTGAAAGGCTCTGGCATGGAGAAGCTGGTGTTGGATTTATGATAATCGCAAATGTTGAGCTATTTTATGAGTTGCTTATTAGCTTTTAGTTGTATAACCACAAATGACTGTAGAAAGATCATTACTCAATCTTACACTCCAGTGCTCATGTTAGTTCTCACTGTCCTTTGTTTCTGTACTGTTTAAAGACTATAATCACACTCTTGATGTCACTTTAATGAGGATGGGTTCCCCTTTTGAGTCTGGTTCCTCTCAAGGTTTCTTCCTCATAACATCTAAGGGAGTTTTTCCTTGCCACAGTTGCCATAGCTGCTCATCAGGTAAAAATACACACCTTTCACGATAACTGTTAAATGCTGTAAAGCTGCTTTCCATGTGGTGAAGATGACTTCACGAAGGGCATCCACAGTCTGTAACTGAGGTCAGTTTTTGTCAACTTCCCTTGCCATCCATCCTCAAACATTCTCAAGGGGATTCGATCAGGGGAACATGCAGGATGGTCCAGAAGTGCAGCGTTATCGTCCTGGTAGAGGTCCTTTGTCAGGCGGGCGTTGTGGACTACAGCGTTGCCCTGTTGAAAAACCCAGTCATTAGCGCGCTCACACACGAGGGAACTTCAGTCAAGAGGGATGCCTGCTGCAACATGTCCACATAGCCAGCCGCTGTTTGATGCCCTTGCATAACCTGAAGCTCCGTTTTCCCACTGATGGAAAAAGCACCCCCAGATCATGATGGAACCTCCTCCACTGTGCCGTGTAGAAAACAATCTCCAGTGGGATCTCCTGGTCATGTCAATTTTTTTTTTTAAGCTCTTCTCTCTTATGGTTATCGTCAACATCAGTAAGTGCCTTAATTTGGGTCGAGGATCAGCCTGGTTTCACAGACAGCATGTCTGATCCTCCGGCTCAGTGAAGGTGACGTTTATTTTGGGTCTCAGGATTTTTAAAGAAATTTCCAACCTCTGAAGCAATGGAGTGTTGCGAGAACCCTTGCCATCAGGAGAGCATGACAGTGTGACTGTCAGAAGGACAAGGACATTAAAGCCATATTTTTTGCACATATTTTTAATTGAAAAGGCTAGGGTCCTAAACTTTTGATCAGCTGATGAACAGCCTGTTTGAGTTTAAATGCAGTTTTCAATAAATTGCTCTTGTTTGTTCTTTTGCCATTTTTAAGCAGTTCTTACAACCTGGTTATGATCCACAAGCACACAAAAACACACACAAAACTATGTTTTTTATAAACACATGGCCCTTGTCAAGCTGCATCAAAGACAAATCCCAGAAAGAGGAATATATTTATAATTAGGTCCCAATTACATAAAGCAATAGCCCATACAAATGTTTTCTATAATTTTTTTTATTAGTTTCATCTATAAATGAGATTATTCAGACCTGCCATTAAATTACAAGCCTTCAATCATTTAAAAATGAACGCTGACTGGAGTAGTGTAATGGAATGCTTAAAGGGCTGGAATGGTAAACAGAAGTGCTATGTTTTCAGATGCTGCACTGCTGAAGCTTCTTATCGGCCTGCTTCAGGGAGATCCAGGTGTTGAGCATTGAGGCACGAAGTTTAGCCCACACCAAGTGATCAGTCAGACCCAGGATCTGAGCAGCATGTTGAGCAGCCGAGTCTGGAGACAGAACCGTAGAACAGCCCAAACCTGAAGGAGAGTGAAAATTAAAAAAAAAAATTTAATGGGTGGAGGAGTAATTTGCCATTTGGGAGAGGCACTTTGCACTGGGAAAAACAAGGCCTACATACAAACAAAACCACCACAAACACGATCAACGCCTAAAGCCAAGCCTTAAAAATGTATTATATGTACCAGAAAGAGAGTAAGCAGGTGACTCAGTTCATACCACCCAAGTGTAGTGTAGCAACTTTCAAATGACTGAAAGAGCTAACAAACTAACAAATCGTACAGAGCACACTCATCTCCTTAATGTTGCACAGCAAAGGCACAATTTAGAAGAAGAAAAGAAAAAAAAAAAAAAAAAAAAAAAACAGATTTGGCCACTACAAAGCACTTTACATAGTTGTAGGTTTTCCTCCTGTTGCCTCGCACTCTAGTTCCTTTCAAATCTCCGAGTTCATTTGCTTACACCTTTTTAATCCATCTAAATCATCCTGCTTATCCCATCAAATGTTGCAGACTTGGTGAAGGTATTGCATTATGATTGCAATATTCAGCAAGCAGTAACAGGTAACTTTCACAGCAAAACCAATATACCATAACGATTCTTCTACATAGAAATAAAACAGCACAATTAAATTTTAAAATGTGTACCAAAAATAGGAACCATTTTAAGAAATGCTTACTATGAAAGTAATTGTGTATTGATAAGGCACACTAACTTTTTTTTGCTATTGTAGAGTAGGGCAGCTCTCAATATTTAATCATTTTGGGTGTAACACATCCTTCACTTAATTAGAAATACAGATGCTATATTTTAAAAGAAGAGGGTTTTAACTGAGATCAGGTTTTTTTTTTCCCCATGTCTGTGGAGGTGGAGAGAGAGAGAGAGAGACGGTAGAGAGCGCCCTCTGTCCTTTTTTTTTATTTTACAAAAGTGCTTTGTAACTGAGTTTTGTTATGAGTGTATAAAAGTAGGAAAGTGGTGTATTGTTCTTATCTGTACGCTCAAAAAAGATAGTAACTGAAGTTCATTTCTGAGTTATGAGGGAGAAAAAAAAAGGCCACAAAATGCGACACCGCATTTGTCGACCCCGAAGGGTTAATTGCCAGATGTGCGCACCATGGCAGATTTTGGTGTTTGATTTGAGACTTTGAGCATCATTAAAACACGTTTATTGATTTTTTTTTTTTTTAAGTTGTGGTGGAGTTTATTTATATCTGAGTACAGAAAGGATGTCGTGAATAAATGTGTGGTGCGTTAAAGGTTTTAATTTCGCTACTGTTTGTTTTTAATTTTATTGATTACATTTATTTTGTGTTTTAAAGGGTATTGCATTCATTAGATATTTTTATTTTATTATTGATAAGGTTATATGTATATTTTATTTTATTTAAACCAAGCAGGCATTATAATTTAAACTGTTAAGAATATTAAAATAAACTTAACATTTGTGAAAATTAATAAAAACTGCGTTAATAAAAAAAGAATTACAAGCAATATTGTGTTCAGCCTTTTTCCCGCCTAACTATAAAGAAATTGAACCGAATTCTGACTTAAACCCCGAGGTACGTACAGAACTATAGATTTTAGTAATTCAAGTATTTAAGTGTGTAGCTCTGCTTCATGGCAGTCCATCGTGGAGAAACCTAAAGTCCTTAAACCAGCAGATGAATCCTTACCGCTAGGCATGCGTAAAGATGACCAGATGTCCTGAGCACCCCAGTCAGATGTAACAGGAGGACAGTTAATGACCGGGAAAACCGTGTTTCCGGACATCACTGGACCCAAACCGTTACTCCTCCCTGCGACGGCTACAAAAATGGTGGGAACACCATCACCTGAGAAAATAAAAGCACGTAAATATCGAATGTACCGAGACTGTGGTTTCAATGCAATTCTAAACAAAACTCATTTCTCCACACGGTCTTACCCTCGTATTCGGATTTGATACGGAGTGTCTCGTCGGGGCCTTTGTGCGCAGAGGTGACTCGGAGATGGCAGGCGATGCCGTATGCGCTGCAGGCTTTCCGAATTCTCTCGCAGTGAGCCATGTCGGACGTAGAACCCATCAGTACGACGACTCTTCCACTCGCCTGCGGCTCCAGGAGCAGCTACAGGCAAAAACACGCAAGTTACAAACAGAATTCCAGCGAAGGAAGATTCTCATCCTTTTCAGAATTGTGTTTGAGGACTTGCTTCAAGAGAAGCCTGCAATATCTTGTGTCCTGTGTTGATGCTAGAAGCACAATTGAGTTTTCATGTCTGCAATCACATTTTCCATTCTGTTCTTTACCATGGTGAAAGAAGTTATTTTGGGCAATGGAAGGCAGCCATAATGCCTTATACACAAGTGGCTTCATTCAAACAGCTGAAAAGTGGTAAAAGTCAAATCTGAAGTAATTGAAATTACATGATAATTGAGAGACTAGAAAAAAAGTAGACCGCCATCAAATCGCTATTATTAATCCGTACAAATAAAAAAAAAAAAAAAAAAGGGCGAGATTACGGTAATTCAATCACCGCTGTGGTGAAGGCGCGTGCACCGACTACTTCACAAGGACATGTGTAGTGCAGACCTGCATGAATAAAACTATTTTTACACCAAAAAGCTCCATGCGTGATATTCCTACACGAGTCTATCTAGGCATCCAAAAAAAAAAAAAAAAAAAAACAGGATTTAATGTTCGCTGTAATCCGAATCTCTGCGTGATGCTTCCTGGTGGCCCCTGTGGTGTTTTTAATAGATTAACATGGCA